>NC_087085.1:33614168-33919322 GCF_036172545.1 Culicoides brevitarsis | reverse complement strand
GACACTCATTTACAAGATTTTTTATAAAAGAAGGGAAAATAAATATTAAAAAAATAAAGATTAAATTTTTAATAGTTTTTAATGATTTTTAATGGTTATCAGCATTAAAAGCTTAACTATATATTTATATTTTTATCGTAAAGAGAAGACAATCACTATTTCAAGGTCGATAATAAGTTCATTTTAAATCGTTTTCATATTAATAAATGTATCGTAAACAAGATTTTTAATTATTTAAAGGTTAAGGTATTAACAAATTTTATTAAATGAACAATTTTTTATAGATTTTAATTTAAAAGTTTTTTTTTTGTATAAATTTAAGTTAAAAAATTTATAGAATTTATTTTAATGTTAAATAGTTTAAAAAGTTTTTTAAAAATGTTTTTTATAAAAACAATTTATTTATTAATAAAATAATAATTATAATAATTATTTAGTTTTTTAATAAAATTATTTTTTTTTATTTTTAATTTTTATTTATTTTAATATTTTATTTTTTATAACATAATTAATTTATAATGTTTAAATTAAAAAAAAAACTTTCATTTTTAATGACTTTTGTCTGGTTTTGTCTGTCACCATTAAAAAATAATTTTCTTTAAAAAATTTTGTTTGTCATAAAAAAAAATATTTAAACATAATTTTACCTCATAAACAATGAAAAAATCTTAATTTTCTCAGAAAAAATTATTTAAATTAATTTTTAATAACTTTTTTTTATGTTTTTGAATATTAAAAGCCGTTAAACACTCTCGTAAATTATTTTTTTCTCAAAAAAAGCAATTTTTTAACGTTTATTAAACTATCATCATCATCATATAAATAATAAACTGAACATTAATTATAGTTCATTCACATTTACGCGCGTTCGAGACCCATCGCAAAAAAGAGGCATTTATTCAAGAATGCAGTTTTTTTTTCGCTTGATAATATTTATAAGTAATGTTTAATAACAATCATAATAATGTTCTGTCCAATATGTTACAAAAGTGCAGTTACCTGACCTAAACTGCACTTTAAGATTCTTTCATCATCATCAACAGCATCTCGGTTCTGTTCTAATTCCCGAACATCTTGTACGTGATGTGAGTGTTCTCCACGGCATCCAAAGACAGTTAAATGATCTTTATGATCCCGAACGTAGTGCCCTAATATCATCTTCGTCTCTGCGTAATCAAGTACCGATTTAATGTTTTCTTTTAGCGCAATAAATGTTAAATGCTTCCGCATGACTGACTCGAACAACCAACAATTATCATTTTTATTATTATTAATTTAAATCGTCTTCGTTTGTGATGCAGCCGGCACATATGCAAATAAAGCTCGTCGAACACTACTGAAAATCGCGTCACAACCCGTTCCAAACAACTTTTCAACATTATTAATTAACTGGATATTTTAAGTCATAAATTACCCAAAGTGACAAATGTCTTGACAATCTTCTTCCTTGAGTTTGCAAATTTTTTTTTTTTTTTTCGTTTTATTTGTTCAATGATTTCATTAATTTTTTTTTAATTTTTTTTCTTTTCAGATATATTACACCAAATTCAACGTTACCACAAGTGATAGCTCCCCCGCCAAATAAGCCGCAATCCGCTGGATCAAAGTTAACGGAGAAAATTCGGGATCTCGCGACATCAGCTGGACTAATATCGGCAAAGCCACGCCCGCCATTGAAGCCGGTGATAAAAACGCGGGGATCGAGTCAAACGGAATACCCGAAGAAGGTGACATTTAGTGCGTTTGCCACAGTGCAAGTTGTGTAATGAGTTAAAGTTATCCAAAATTGAACTATATTAGTTAAGTTTAAGAAAAAATATGAGAGATGAAAGATTGCTTTTTTTATTTGAGAAGAAAGAAAATGTTTTATTTCCAAGAAAAGAGAAATAATTACCATTTTTAGTCGAGTATTAGACGATTAGAGTTACTTATTGAACAAAATATTACAAAAACTTAGATTAAGAATTACGAGTTTTTATTAAATTATTAAAGTTGAAAAAGATTTAATTGATTTTTTGAATACTTTAATAGACTAAAAATAATTATTTTGAAAAGAAAATATATTTTTTAATCAAGATCAAATAAATTTTAATTCAAAATTAACTTAACTGAACTTTTAACCGTACAAAAATATAATACAAAGTGCCAAAAACAATAAATTATCGATTAAAACTGTTTCAACTTTAATAATTTACACAAAAAGAACTCTTATAAGCTTAAATTATACGCGAAATCGCATAAAACTGAAAATTAATACCAATGGCTAGAATTAAGGAAGCTCAAACTTATAAATTTACACGTAATTTCTTATCTTTATTCTCTTCTTACAATAAAAACAAATAATTTACACAAAAATATCTATTAGAAAATATCGGAATAATCATAAAAATTGTAAGTAATTATACTTTTATCAACCAGGCCCAATGAATACTCAAACTTTTGATAGCTATCTACTTCTATTAACTAAAAAATATTATTTTATTATATTAGTAGACATCATAGAAATTACAAATCTGCTTGAAAAAATAATCTTACACAATGTTACAATAAAAAAAAATCGTAGAAGAGTTACAACATTAATTAATAAAAAAAAATTGTCGTAAATGAACAAACTGTAACAAATAAAAACATGCATACCATTATTACTTAATAACAAAAAAAATATACAAAATAATAATAATTAAAATATTTGTTTCAAGTTTGTACCTTGTTTATGTTTAATGAGGGCAAACACTAAAATAACACCTTGTAATAATAAAAAAAATATAACAAAAAATATATATGACGCTTATGTATGAAAAAAAAATTAAAAAAAAAATTATTCAATATCACGTATTATTTTGCTATATTTTGTGTATCAATTATTTGTTAATTAATAAAAATTAAAATATATACCATAAATAATGCATTAAAAAATAAATCAGATATAACCTTAAAAATAATAATATTATTTTTTTATAATAAAATATTTAGTTTGAAATTAATGTTGTGAAAAAAATATAAAAAAAAATAATAAAGTCCTTATAATTTTAGAAAATTTATAAATAAAATATTATAAAATATAAGAAAATGTATTATTTTAGTGTAAATTTGTGAGCAATATAAAAAAAGTCAGATTTTGTAATAATAATTAAATATAAAAATAGAACATAATATAAAAATATATGATAATAATATATGATTGTACATAAAAAGTCAATAAATGATGATGAGTGAATCTAACATAACTTTGATTTTTAATTGAATAAATTTCATAAATGATGAAAAAGTAAGATTATAACTAAAATATTAATTTTCAAAGGTTTTTTCTAATCTTTTACATTAAAAAAGATTGAAAGGTATGTTAAAAACGTTGATTTACTAACAACCTTTTTATCATTAACATTAACTACTCTAATCTTGATCGAATAAAAAATTTTCCAGACAACAATTTCTTTCTCTTCTTCTTTCGATATTCTTTGATACCTCGGAGATGTTGTTGTTGATGATGATGATGAGAAGAAGAAAATCAACGATTATCATTCACATTTCTGATAAATTGTAAATA
This sequence comes from Culicoides brevitarsis, assembly GCF_036172545.1. Lineage (NCBI taxonomy): Eukaryota > Metazoa > Arthropoda > Insecta > Diptera > Ceratopogonidae > Culicoides > Culicoides brevitarsis. Next base: position 33,915,775 of record NC_087085.1, on the reverse strand, counting down.
CTTTCTCTCATACATTTATTACCATAAATCATCGTTCATGCACGTCGTCGTCGGAGTTGTTGCAATTCTGCAAGTAAGTATATAAATTTATACATTTAACGTCTGCTGACTGATAAAGTGGACTTACAAGGTGCGTCGTTGACTAACTTTGCGCAGAAAGGTTACTGCCATGCCAGGCAAAAAACCTGTTTAATATTTTTCTTTTATTTTTTAACGCTGCTGATCGCTACACTTTTATTTTTTATTAAGAAATGTCCCAATTTGGTGTCAAAGACAAGACATGTCGCGCGATCGATTGTGATTTTTTTGAACTTTTTATCGGTTTTTGTCGAGAGGAAGAAAACTGAAAGTCGCACCTTTTGTGCGTTGTTTTTTTTTATTTTTTAATAAAAATATGAAATATTAAAAATAATATTTTTCAAATAAATTGACCACGTTACGAAAAAAATAAAATCAGAGGCGGTCATTTACACTCACTTTTAATTTTTTTTCTTCTTTGTTTCGAATTTCATTAACACCAAAGTCGATACGCGAAGTTTGCGATGTAATAATAAGAAGAAAAAAAAGAAAGAAATGTGCGAAAGGAAAAATATGGGTTCCAACTAGTCTATCGTCGTGTACATATATGAGCGAAAGTGATTTACTCACAACAAGAAAAAAAAATACAATCTCGCGTCTCTATCTGATATTTACTTTTTTTTATTGACTAAAATATTGTTGCGAGACTTTTGCATGAATGATTCGAAGAAATAATAAAAGCAGGTTTTGTCGGCATTTTCTGTCCATATGTAGGTACACATGCAATGCCGCCCAGACAGACATCGAGGTGCTACACTTTTAAATATTTCTCTAATAATAATTATTATCTTTTTTATAAGACTTTGTTTTAAATAACATTCGCATGCAGATAAAGTCGTTGATCCCTAACGTTAAGTGCGTACACGACATCGCAGATTTCATGCGTGATAGGCTGGTCCAATTTTTTTCATAACTTTTTTCTACATTTAAGATGTCTTAAATTTTTATAAGGCAAAAAAAAATAAAAATTTTATGAAAAATTTTAATTTTTTTTAAATTTTTCTATAATTTTTCAACGAAAATTAAAAAAAAAATTACAAAGATTTTTTTTATCTAATAATGTTTTTTACAAAATAATTTACTGAACTTAATTTTAATTATTTTAAAATTATTTTTTATGAACTGTGCAGCTTGAATTATTTAAAATATTTAAAATAAATTATTAAAAATTTAAAATATTTTTAAAAAAAAATATTAAAAATTTAAAATATTTAAAAAAAAATATTAAATATTTAAAATTAAAAAAAAAATTATAAAATGTCAAAAATTATTTAAATGCGAACTGTCAGCAAAAACACACGGCAAACTAGAAAACCAAGAAACGGATTCATCGCTCATCACTACCAACCGAGGTACCAACCAACGATGACATCAGCGACGCAACCATCATTGGCCGACATCCTGAAGGCATCAACATCGCAACAATCATCGGAACTCTTTTCACCCGCCGAGTTACTGAAAATTTTCACCGAAATTATAGTTATTTTATGTAAAAAAAAAATTTTTTCTTCAAAACTATTTAATAAAATTGAAAAAATGAAATATTTAAAAATATTTTAAAAAAAATAATTAAATAAAAATTAAAAATAATAAAAAAATATAAGATATCAAAAATCATTTTAATGTAAAAAAAAATTTTAAAAACTTCGAAAAATAAAACAAAAAAATTTTCCATAATCTTGAACGAAATTTGGAGTCGCCTTAACACAAAATAAAAAAAAAAATTGATAGAAGAAAAGTGAAATGTGATGCTGACTTGCCATTTTTTTTGTCTTTTTCGCGTTACCTGCGTTACGCATTCGCTAGGCACGAAGATTAATTTTCGAGTTCATTGAACGTAAATTAACCATTAAATGTCATCCAAATAAAAAATCACTAAATTTTTGAGCCATATTATCCGTTGAAATTTCAACAAAACCCACATAATCTCTTTCAAAGTGATTTTTACTTTTTATTATTCACGCCACACTCGCTCATATTATATCACTTACAAGCAAACTCCAGTCGAGAGTCGCGAAGAAAGAAAAAAAAAGTTGGATAAAATTCTCTCATGTCAGTTACAAAATTCAATTACGATACAATTTTTTTCCGATATTATTTATATTTTTATTTTACTTATATAGACATGTTGTTGTTGTTGTGTCGTACATATTAAAATAGTTTTAATACTCTAATGAATGAACGAGCGACGAATGAATGAAATGTGTGATTAAATCTGAATCACAATAAAAAAAAATAGTGCATTTAGTTGGAGAGAGAGAGAAAAAAACTGTTATAATGTCCCAAGAAAATGCTTTTACTTTTAAAGCTGAAAAAAAATAATTAAAGCGAGATACTTATTACGACAAACACGGGGAAAAACGTACAATTATTTAATTATGCATATTATATTAACATGCTGATTATTTTATATTATAAAGATTATTGCGGTGAATGAAAAAAGTGCTTACGTTATTGTAAGATTTTTGCACAAATGAATGATTAAACGGTAACAATGTTATATTATTATTATTATTTATTTTATGATTGAAAGAAAATTAACGACTATGTAATTTTTTTATTGTTGTTTCGTTATCATAACTGTCGTTACAGATTAAAATTACGAAAATTCTTAAGAATTTTTCCTTTTATTTTGAAAATGTAAGTTAAGTTCAAAATTTAAAATTTTTATACTTTTTACAAATTTTTAACAAATTAGTTATATATTAAAGTAATAAAATAACTAAAATAAAATAGTTCATACAAATTTTTTCAATTTTTTACAAATTTTAGTGAGAAATGTACAATTTTAGAAGAAGAAAAAAAATATGATTACTTAATATTATTATTTAACATAAAAAGCAAAATTCTAATTTTATATAACACTCAATGTTTAATTTTAATTTTCATAAATTAATATAAAATAAAATAAATTAAGTTGAATAAATCAATTTTAATTTAATTTTTAAATTTTTCAGATTTTTTTTGTTTTTTTTTACAAATTAATAGGTCATTGGAAAATTTTAGAGCAATTTTTTAAAATGTTTCTCAATATTTGTATGTTTAATAGATTTTTAAGGGGTTAATAAGAAAATATGTAATAGTTATTATTTTATTTTTATTACCGTAATGTAGATAATTCTTATGGAAAAAAATAATCCGTTCTATTAACGAAAATAGGTTTTAAAATTCGTTCTATTAACATTTTTACGAAAAACTTTTGAATTTTTAACGAAATTTCGCAATTTTTTAATATTTTTAACAAATTTTTTGAGAATGAATTATTTTAATGAATTTTTATTAACTTATCTTTTGATTTTATGAAAAATAATTTAAAATTTGTGTAAAAAATTGCTAAAAAAAATCCGAAAATTAATGGAAAAATTTAGTTTTATTAATTTCAAAATTGATGTTCCATTAATTATTAGCATTTTTTGAATTCGTAACGGATTTTTTCCATTAGAACTATCTACATTACGGTATTATTTTATTTTTATTTTATTTTATTTTTTTTAATTTTTTAAATAGTATTTAAGTATTTTTTAAGTATTCAAGAGTTTTTGTAAACTTTAAAACAATTTTTAAAAAGATAATTTTCTAACGATTTCTTTAAAATTATTTTCATTTTTATCTTCAAACTTATTTAAAAACTGCAAAAATTAAAAAAAAAATAGTCTTTAAAAAATTTTTGAGTTGTTTAAGATAACTTAATTATCTTATTTATTGTTATTCACAACAAAAAAAAAAAGATAAAATTGTCGCTTTCAACGCCTTTGTTTGTAAATAAAAGTCAATTTCAAGTCAATCCGGAAGATAATTTTTCTACCTTCACTCATTCACACACAAAACTCACGAATGCAAAAAATTGACCTACATCTTATTTTAATGAGTGGCATACTAATGGCTCATTAATTATCACTTTTAACACAGAAACCAAATAAAAACACAAAAGTAGGAAATAAAAATAGCAAAAAATTAATAATAAAAGAGAATTAAAACAAAAGCAGAGGAAAGAAGAAAACAAATAAGGAAAGTGATAGTGAATTATACAAATTTTATTGATTTCTTCTTTCGTACAAATCTCTATATTTTCAACACATGATGATGTGATGTGATGCTGCCAATAAACTGACACACAACTCATATCAGATCGTTAATTGGGTCAAAAATTGCATCGACAAACAATACGAAGAGCGAACATGCGATCATCAACCTTTTGCACACGCAAATTTCACCCCATAACAAGAAATTGCGAATAAATCACACACAATTTCTACGAGTTGCAATAAAAACATCATTTTCATCATCATCATCACGAAAGATGTCTCGGAATTTTTTTTTATAATTTTACTTCAAGTCGCAGTTCAGGTTTTTTTTTCGATGGAATTTTCATGCGCGCTGTCCTTTTACTTTCTTTAGCAGCGAGCGAAAAAAAAAGAAGAAAAAAGTACTTGTTTGCACACATTTTTATTCAATTTTTGCTTGCTTGCACATTGGCAACTTTCATCATTTATCATGCGATGTGTGTGCAACATGTTGCTTCTTAATTACTTTCATCTTCTTTTATGCTTTCCTGTTTTTATTTTTTTTTGCATCTGCATTTTTTCAACGCAATGATTGATCTCGTCTTTTTATCGCGCATCGAAAGTCAGTAAATTATCACGTTTTTGGTGCTCTAGACCTTGAAATGCATGCAATTTTCGGCCAAACTTCAAACAATGGAGTTCCCATCGTCAAAAAAATAAAAGTTTTTTTACAAAAATTAAATTTCCAAATTAAATTGTGGATCATTATTATGTCTCTCTTGTTCTCTACGGAGCTGAAAAGTCGAGAAAACACGATGTTTTTAAACAATTAACGAACACTTTTGTTTTCAAATAAAATTATGGATTAAAATTTTTTTATATGGACCCGAATTGGCGTAAATTTTACATTCTTGACAGTTTTTACTAAAAAAAAAAAAAAATAATGAAGAAAGTTGTGGGAATTTTTTTTTTCATTCAAAAAACGAAAAAAAAAAACAACTTTTTGATAAATGTCATCAGCTGACGTGCGATTATAGACCGACGAACTGCCAAGTCGTACATAATTATGTCGTTAATTTAATATTCATTGTTTTTATGATTGTCTCTCGCAGTTGTTTGTTTGGTCTATGGAGGCATGTCAAGCCCGAAATTTAGTAGGCTTTGCATAATTTATTCTCGCAAGTGGCATTTAAAGTAATAAATAAAGACATTAGCGATAATTTAGTAGTGCGAATTTTTGAAAAAGCTTTAAAATAATTTGAGATAATCTTTTTTTTATTTTATTTTTTAGGTGATAAGCTCGTTTTGCATGGATTTTGATATAATTTCTGTAGAATCGTCCTCCAGGAAGATGTCTGAAAAGAAAAAAGATGAAAAAAGGTCATCGGAAGAAGTACTGATGGTTATGATAGAAGAAGAAGAGCAAGACATTCATGAAAAAGAGTCGTCTGAAGAGATTTATTTGGAGGAAATTGTTGAAAAAATATCTTCTGAGAACGAAAATTTGTCGGAAAGTGATCTAAATTTAGGAATTTTGAGAGAAAGTTATGATCAAAGTCTATATGAAGACTTTTCAAGAGCTTCTGAGTCACAAAACGAGCTAAATTTAGGAGTAATGGACATCGATGTCACACAAAAAAGCGTTAATGAAAGCATTCGAAGCAGTTTTCAGGAAGTTACAAGTGCAGAAAGGCTGAAACACGTCAAATTTGCAGCAAAAAATCCTTCCATCATCCCCGTTGATGATCTTAACATGTCACTTTCTGCCCTATATGCCGATAAAACGCAAGAAATTGACGTTACTGATCTCAATTTAAGTCTCAACTCACCAAATTCTTCCATGAAAACCAATTTTTCGGCCCTCAACGAGACTTTTGAGCAAGATATTGACGACATCATATCATCTCTTAATGATTTTCAATTAGATCTCGTACCAACTACTGTTCGTTCTTGGATTTCTGGCTTCCGATTCATGCCTCCTGATATGTTTCCGCTACGTAATGAGCTTATGATGACTTTAAAGAACCAAATTACTACTCGGAAATTCGATTTGCCGTTCACGATGCCTTTTGACATGAACGATCTCAAACGTAAAATGCTAATTGCAGGACGTCAACAAGTTGCGAGCACCCCAAAGAAGCCGCATGAACGATTAGCATCCAAAATTGAAAGTGATCGAGAGCACCAAATACGACAACAATCAATTTTTATCGAAAATCACAAATTTTATCGAAAGATGTTGAAGCCCCGTGAAGGAATCGTCATCTATGGAGCGTGCTTTAGTCGTCCAAACTAACTTCCCATGCACGAAAACTTCACTATTTGTCATCATTAACCGCATCGATGCTTCCTAAACATTTTCGTGTCTTCATAAAATTCAATAAATTTCAATGCAACGCGGAAAAATTGTGTTTGTGCGGTACTTTTGGTGCAAAAAAAAGGAAAAACCGCATGATAATATGGCACCATACATGCAACTTTCACTTGCGAAAACATGACAATCATGCATTTGTCATCATTTCACATACGAAAAAGATGCAAATTGAAAGATGCGCCACGGTAATTGCTCATGTAATGATTAAATTACCGCGAATTTCTATGTAAAGGTCATTGTAAAAGTGTCGTCTTCGCATCTCTCTATGCACATTTGCGAAAAAAAAAAATTTTGTTTTGCTTGGATGGTGGGAAGAAACATGTAATTTTTTATGTAAGATTATAATGATGGAGATTTGAATTGCATATGAGGAAGACGAGAAAGAAAAAAATAGACAAAACAAGAAGGAAATGTAAGTTTGCACTTTTACTTTCGGAAAATAATTTGTGGTTATGTACTTTTGCGGTTTTCGATCGTTATTTATGGCTTCTGTTCAATTTTTGTTGTGTTAGATAAAGATTCATCGTTTTTCGCGTTCGAACGGTAATTGAATGTTCATGTTGTGCGCGTCGTGTTACAAAAGTTCTGGATATGAAGAAGAAATGGGAAAAAAAGAAGAACGGAAAATAAGTCGAGTAACAGCACGATTTGTACATTAATGATCAATAATAATAAAATAACAATTTTTTGTGAAAGGTGTTTATTTTAAATTAATTTAACTTTTGTGAGATATGAATTGGATAAACACGCGCACGTGAACTTGCTTGATTTGAGTTAAAAATGTTCTTTAAATGTTTTTAAATTACGGAAGGAACGTTATCTTTTTATTTGAAAATAACTAACTGCATTTATTTTTTTATTTTCTGTTATTTTTGATACAAAAAAACATATTTTTCATTTGAGTTCTGTTAGTTTTTGTAAAAAAAATTTAAAAGATCGTTGAAAAAATTAAATTGGAATGCCTTATTAATTTTTTATGAGAATTTTTGATTTTTTTCTACATACGACTTATTTTTTCTAATTTTTATATTAAATTTAAATTAAATAAATTTTTATAAATAATTAAATTATTTATTTTTTATTTTATTTTATTTTTATTTAATTATTTTTTTAAATAAAAAATTTTGAAGCGAAATAAACACTTAAAAATTTCCTAATGAGCAAACAATTTTTTTATTAAAAAATATAAAATTTAATTTTTAATTTAAAGATTTATTTTTAAAAATATCAGAAAAAAATCCTTATATTAATTTAATTTAATTAATTAAATTTTAAAAAATTTATTAAATTATTAAAAAAATATTAAAATTTATTTACATTATCATTAAAATAAACGACTGAAATCGAAGAACGAATAAACTAAAATTAATTGCATACTTTCAGGCAAAAAGAAATATAGGGTGCCTATTTTGGATGTATTTTTTTTATTTCATTTACCTAATTTTTTTTATTTTTTTTTTTCAATTTTCATGACTCTCATAAAAATTTTATTTTTTTTTATTTTTATGGTTGCAATTTAATTTAATATTGAACTGCATATTTTCAGATAAAAAAATGTCAGTATGCCAAAAATTGTATAAATTTTTATTATGCAATACTCTTTGTTGATTTTTATTTGATATTTATTCAAAAATCGGAAGAAAGTGACATAAAAACCAGTTTTTTTTACAAATTTTAGCAAATTTTTTCTATGCAATTTATTGAACTTCACATTGATCCGCATTCGGCAAATAGTTTTCGATCGAGTAACAACGAAAAGGACTTTCTTCTTCAAAAATCATAAGAAATGGATATAATTACTGCAATATTACTCCTAATATGCATTGTGGCATTACTTTATTGGAAATATCGTCAAATAATTAAATGGGCAGACGTCATTCCGGGATATGAAGAGCCTTTTTCTGAAAAACCTTCTGTTAAAGCGTTATTTGCTTCTCGAGAACGTAAGAAAATTTATTTTTATCTAATTTTCAATGCATTAAAAAATAATTTTAATTACAGGGCGCATGGAATTAACGATGGAAAGAGCAACGAAGTATCCAAGAATTTACCGAATATACTTCGATTTGTGGCCAAAAGTGATGTTAACGGATCCAGAATTGGTCAAAGTAGCCTTAACTTCGACAAAATGTCTCAAAAAGCCGGATTTTTATAGATTTTTCGGATGGGGAGCCGGATTAGTGACAGCTCCTGTTGATTCTTGGAAAGTTCATCGAAAACTTTTGAATCCCGCCTTTGGAGTTGGTGCTGTGCACTCGTTTATTCCCGTTTTTGATCAATGCAGCAAGGAATTTGCGAAAATTCTCGAACCGCATATTGATGGAAAGGAGTTCGATTTACTGGATTATTCCGTTAAAGCGACTTTGGACAGTATTTGCGCTACTTCGTTTGGAGTTAAGGTCGACGCACAAAAGAAAAAGTTGGAATTTAACAAATATTTACAGCGAGTGCATGAAATTGTTGCCATGCGAGTGACAAAAATCCAATTACGACCTGATTTTGTCTTCCGTTTCACGAAATATTTCAAAGAAAATATTCATGTGCGGAACGAATGCATAAAATTTGGCGATAAACTCATCGAACAACGAAAATCCATGATAAAAAACGATCAAAAATTGGAAATTTGCGAAGAAAATGACGATGACATCCCACAAAAACCCAAAATTTTCGTCGATCATCTGCTAAAAGGCGACGGATGTCACTTCACCGAGTCCGAAATCCGTGATCATGTCTTCACAACAATTTCCGCGGGAAACGAGACAACCGCTTTAGCAATTGCCAACACAATTCTCTTCATTGCCATTCATCCAGACATCCAAGAGCGCCTCGTCGAAGAGCTTCAACAAGTTTTCTACGACGAATCCATCGAAATTGACATCGATCAACTCTCAAAACTGAAATACATGGAAATGGTACTGAAGGAAGTGCTTCGATTGTGTCCCAGTGTTCCCGCATGGGCACGCGAAACAACTGACGACATGTACATCGACGGATATCGGATACCAAAAGGCACGGAAATGATTTTTGTTGGATACGCAATTCATCGACGCAAGGAAGATTGGGGTCCAGATCCGGGCAAATTCGATCCAGATAGATTTTTACCCGAGAATTCGGCGAATCGACATCCTTATAGCTATTTACCGTTCTCCGCGGGCAGCAGAAATTGCATTGGAAAGCGATATGCGATGATTTCGTTGAAAATTATGCTGACAAATCTACTGATGAGCTATAAATTCAAAACTTCGCTCAAATGGAGTGACATTAAATGGAAGATGGATATTCATTTGCACATTACAAAGCCCCATTCAGTGTCAATTGAGAAGCGGGAATTCTTTACTCCTGTTCAAAATATATTTGAAAAATATCAAAATAGATTTTGCGTTGAAAGATAGTGATTTTTGTTCGGATTTTAGTGTATTTTATATGAATTAATAAATTATATAATAAAAAATATTTTTAAAAAATGTGTCAGTAGTAAAAATTCAAATTTCCGAAAGTTATTTAATATTTGAATGAAACAAGTGGATTGTTTTGCATCATGAATCATTGAGTAAAAAGTATTTTTTTTTACAAAAATTATTAGGCCTCATAACGCTTTTTAATTTTTTATTCGAAAAATCGTTATGGAGCAAATGTTATCAAAAAATATGTGAGAAAGGACTTAATATTCACTTCCAGCTATAAAATTTATCAAATTTAGGCCACTCCAAATGAAAATCAAAAATAAAGTCCGATGCCCCATTTCAAAAGTCGAAAATCCAATGGGGCAAAATAAAAAAAAAGTTAAAAATTTAACCAAAAATGACCATTTTTGGGTGTATTTCATAATTTTTCAAGAAAATTTCCATAGAATTTTTCAATTTATTCTAATTTTTGGAAATCATATTTTATCATAAATTTTCTTCTCTAAAAATATTTTTTATAAAATTATTAAATTTTTTTTTCAAAATTTTTTGACAGTTATTTTTTATGAAATTTTTTTTCTTTAATTTTTATTATGGAATATTCTGAAATCTATTTTAAATAAGCAAATTTCAAAGTAAATAGTAAAAAAGCATCAAAAATATAATTTAACGCTCAAAAATTGATAAAATTTTGTCATTTGTTATGAAAATAGTATTTCAAAACTTTTTTTTTTATTTTGCCCCCCCATTTTATTTTAAAAAAATTTGGACTTTATTTTTGATTTTCATTTGGAGCGGCCTTAGGTTGAAAAATTATTTCAGATGGTTCATAACGATATTTCATATTCATTAGAAAAAGCGTTATAGCTTTTTATTTTTTATTCGAAAATGCGTTTTGGAACAAATGTTATCAAAAAATATGTAAGAAAGGACTTAATTTTCACTTCCAGCTATATTCAAAGTAAAAAATGAATTAAATAAAAAATATTTAGAGTTGTAAAAATATTAAGATTTATAATCAATTTCTGCTAAAAATACGCTAAAGTAAATTTTATTATTTTTTTTCTAACAAAAATTCATCATTTTTTGACTCAAACCAGTTAAAAAATTGAAATTCTTCAAAACTTTTATAAATTCTGGACCTTTTTGTTAAAAAAAATAAAATAAATTTTTATTTGTACTGAAAAATCGTTTAAATTTTTATTTGAATGCAAATATTTTATAAAAATCTAATGATTTACAATTATTGTGTCGTGTCTTAAAACAAACAAAATCTCATATTAACTTAAAACTAATCTGAAAAACTCTAAAAAACACAATTTTAAGTACAATAAAAGTAATATAAATACGTTTGACGTAAAAAGTTTCTTTAAGGCACTCTTTACTCTAAATCCTCATCCAAAGGTCTTGCTTTGAAGACATCCGGCGCCATTTGTTCCAACTTTTCAATTTCCTTGTTCTCCTCGATAATTTTCATCTCTTCACACACTCTCAGGATTTCTCGTGCTGTTTCGATTGCCTTTGCCCGTTTTTCGTCATTAAATTGTGTCAAGCCATTCAACATTGTCATGATATCGCTGTCCATAATCTTCTCCGCGAGTTCCTTATCTGCCTTTATGCAATTCAAAATAGTCACACATCCTCGATGTTGCACCGAAGGACTCGGATTGGCAACAAGAACACGCAAAAGTTCCAACCATCGCTGCACTTGAAGGAGTTTTCGGCAGCATTTGTCGCTCATCGATGTGAAAATCGCAAGAGCGCCTGAAGCAGCGATTGCCGTTTCTTCATCTTCTTCTTCGCAATAGAGGAACAAAAGTTTTAAACGATCGTTATCGCCTTCATAGGCTTTTACAACTTCCTCGGATTGCGCCATGTTGCACATAACTTGCGCCGCAGCCCGATTCAGCATGAGATGATCTTCGCCGAGGTACTGTTCAATCTTCGATAAGCCTTGTTCACGTAAAATGCGCTTTCTAACGGTTTCATTCATGCCAGCGAGGTTACACAAAGCCATCAAAGCTTCGAAATTCTCCAAAGCTGATGCATCGGGACTCAGTTGATTCAACAAGGGACGCACGACATCAAGTGATCGTTGCCCGGGGAAGGCAATTTCGGGATTTATTGTGATTCCAAGACGGGATAATGCTTGTCCGGCATGCGATTTTCCCTTCGCAGTTCCTTTAAGTGCGAGATTTATCAAAACTTTGGCACCTCCTTGTTGCACAATTAAACCGCGATTTTCTTGTTCGGCAGCAATCGCATTAAAAACACGCGAAATAAGCTCTCGTGAATTATCACTTTCGGTTTTGCACAAAGCAACAAGCGAGCTCGTGACACCTTCTTTGGCGAGAATAATGCAACGTTTCGCCACAAAATCAGGATCATCAAGTTCATGCTCCTCCGGGATGTGATGTTTCGCATATTCAGCAAGTTGTTTCAACTCGGGCAAAATTTCTTGCTTCTCGTAGGCATTTACGAGATTAACTAGCGTTGTAACGACGCCATATAAGCAAGATTGATCGCCAGTTTTGGCCAGTTCGAGTAAGGCACGCAACGCAGGACGATCTTCGATGAGTTTTTCCTTGACATCGGCATCAAGTGTCAAATAAGAAAGACCTTCGGCAGCCCATTTGCGAATATCCTTGTCTTTTCCGGGCTTTACTAAGAAACGTCGACACGCTTCGGCGAGTTTTTTCGTTGAGCCATCTGCCATGGGACGAATTGAGGCATCTGTGCCGCCTGAACTGCCCATTTTACTGAGACCAACAAGTGCACGAACGCGAATTCCTTCGTCCTTTGAGTGATACAACTTTTTGAGGATTTCCATGCCTGTTTGGACAAGCGATTTGGCAGTATCTTTCTTGGAAGCAGCTGCGATGATGCATTCCACGGCGACTTTTTGCTGTAAAATGTCATCTTCCATGGTTGCCATTGCGAGAATCATCTGCATGATGCCTTCTTTTTGGATAACTTGTTTGCCGACATCCAAGGGACCTTGCAGTAAAGCTGTGACGGCGACTGTTACACGTACTTTCGACTCGAGACTCGGATCTAACAACTTGTCTTTGACGAAATCGTTGATTTTTTCCAAGAATTTCTGCTTCAAGGCGTCATACCAGCAATTTTCGTAGATCCGAGCGAGACAAACGCCGGCAATGGTACGAGATGAAGGCGTAATTGGCATCGCACTTTCATACGTGTACTCTTCAAGTTCACTGCAAACGTCTAACAAGCGATGAACACCGCCGATATTGATCAAATTTTCCGCCCAATCCAAATATTTGTAATGAATGTTCTTCGTAACGAGTTCAACGCAGGCATCACGTGCCTTTCCTTTCAAAATTGGATCGTTAATGGCATGCACGAGACACGTAAGTAAGAAATCAATGTCCTTTTTGTTCTCCTCGACAACTCTTTCTTCGGTTTTGTGTCTTCTTTTGTATCCATACCACTGTACGAGTTCAAAACGGTTTGCATGCAATATTCCGCAGCACATGTTCGATCATCGTCGTCCGAATTCAGCATCTTAACGAACCACATGATGCCCAATTCAGTAATTGCAGCTTTTGTTCGCTCCAACGAGTCTTTACACAAGTTTGTGATTGTTCGAATTGCATTCAGGATGATCTCGTTGTTCTTCTCAACCTTCACCAAACGTCCAATTTTCTGCAAAACACCTTCTTTGAACATAATTTCGGCGCCAGCTTTCTCCCGAGACAAAACCACACAATTTGACATTGCGGTTTTTCGTTTTTCCATGTCTTTTTCGATGTCAAAAGCGATTGAGAACATTTGTTCGACCTTGTTGGAGGTTTGGGCGCGTTGCCTCGATCGCTCTTGCACAATTACGTGCAAGCGTTCCAACACGGGTTTAATTATTTTGTTCGATGGATCGGCATCTAAGACGCCACGCGCATCACGATACGATTCCTCGAAACGTTCGAGCTTTTCCAACGCTTGACAACGACGCCACAGTGCTTTCGGGTCTTTAGGTCCATGCTCGAGGGCTTTGTCGCAATCTTTCACTGCCTTTTCCCAATCTTCGAGTTTCAAGTGACACTGTGCACGATTTTTGTAGAAAACGGGAAGTTCTTTGTGTTTTTCGCCAGTTTTGATGGCTTGCGTGTAATATTCGATAGCTTCCTCCCAATAGCCATCTTTGAAAGCTTGATTTCCGCGATCTTTCCACACGAGCGGATCCTCGATCTGTTCAACTTTTTTTGTTTCAACCATTTTCTTTTACTTGCTTTGTATGTAATTTCTCTTAATATGGAATAAATTTGACCTAATTTTCAATGAAAATTCTTCTTGTTGCTTTTTTTCTTCAATAAAAGTCTGAAAGGAAATATTTTTCTTTTAGTATTTAGCTCTTTAATTGTCGTTTTGTAACTATTCGTACCTCTTGTGACTGATTTCACTTTTATAATAATTGATGAAATTCGGAAAAATGACGAAAATCTAGAAGTCTCTCGAACAATCAAGAACCATCTGTCTATTTTTATCCGAGTAAGCAGCGTGTTTGATGTTTTCTCTTCAACGTTTCCTCCACAGAGACACGAATGCACCGGCAATGTCTTGTTTTTCCTCTTTGCCAAGAGAATTTTCTCGTGATGTATTTATAGATTGAGTAATTTACCGAGAATGAGATGATGACGAGTCCAAGGAGAGGCGCTTGTTTACATGAACAGCTGATTAGGGCGATACAACTTTTGAATTTGTTTTCGATTTTTTTTTTAGAAAATTTAATTTATTTAGAATTTTTTTTTTTGAAACTGAAAAATTTTTTTTTCTTTGACATAGTTTTGTTTTGAAAACTAAATCAAGAGCAAACTGAAAAAAATTTTTTCCTTTGACATAGTTTTGATTTGAAAACTAAATCAAGAGCAAAAAAACTGTGTCAAAAACTGTGTCAAAGCAATTTTTATCAAATCTTGCTCCAAATGGATAAAAATTTGTCAGAGGGCTCTAATTTATCATTTTTAATCATTTTATAACTCAAAACTGCCAAAAAATTGAAACTGAAAAAAATTTTTTTCTTTGACATAGTTTTGTTTTGAAAACTAAATCAAGATCAAAAAAACTATGTCAAAAACTGTGTCAAAGCAATTTTTATCAAATCTTGCTCCAAATGGATAAAAATTTGTCAGAGGGCTCTAATTTATCATTTTTAATCATTTTATAACCCAAAACTGTCAAAAAATTGAAACTGAAAAAAATTTTTTTCTTTGACATAGTTTTGTTTTGAAAACTAAATCAAGATCAAAAAAACTATGTCAAAAACTGTGTCAAAGCAATTTTTATCAAATCTTGCTCCAAATGGATAAAAATTTGTCAGAGGGCTCTAATTTATCATTTTTAATCATTTTATAACTCAAAACTGCTAAAAAATTGAAACTGAAAAAAATTTTTTCTTTGACATAGTTTTGTTTTGAAAACTAAATCAAGAGCAAAACTGTGTCAAAAACTGTGTCAACGCAAAGCAATTTTTTCAAATCTTGCTCCAAATGGATAAAAATTTGTCAAGGGCTCTAATTTATCATTTTTAATCATTTTATAACTCAAAACTGCCAAAAAATTGAAACTGACATAGTTTTGTTTTAAAAACTAAATCAAGAGCAAAACTGTGTTATGTCAAAAACTGTGTCAAAGCAATTTTTATCAAATCTTGCTCCAAATGGATAAAAATTTATCAGAGGGCTCTAATTTATCATTTTTAATCATTTTATAACTCAAAACTGCCAAAAAATTGAAACTGAAAAAAAATTTTTTTCTTTGACATAGTTTTGTTTTGACTGTGTCAAAAACTATGTCAAAAACTGTGTCAAAGCAAAACTAAATCAAGAGCAAAAAAACTATGTCAAAAACTGTGTCAAAGCAATTTTTTCAAATCTTGCTCCAAATGGATAAAAATTTGTCAGAGGGCTCTAATTTATCATTTTTAATCATTTTATAACTCAAAACTGCCAAAAAATTGAAACTGAAAAAAAAAAAGTTTTTTTTCTTTGACATAGTTTTGTTTTGAAAACTAAATCAAGAGCAAAAAAACTATGTCAAAAACTGTGTCAAAGCAATTTTTATCAAATCTTGCTCCAAATGGATAAAAATTTGTCAGAGGGCTCTAATTTATCATTTTTAATCATTTTATAACTCAAAACTGCTAAAAAATTGAAACTGAAAAAAATTTTTTTTTTCAAATGGATAAAAATTTTGACATAGTTTTGTTTTGAAAAAAAAACTAAATCAAGAGCAAAACTGTGTCAAAAACTATGTCAAAAACTGTGTCAAAGCAATTTTTTTCAAATCTTGCTCCAAATGGATAAAAATTTGTCAGAGGGCTCTAATTTATCATTTTTAATCATTTTATAACTCAAAACTGCCAAAAAATTGAAACTGAAAAAAAATTTTTCTTTGACATAGTTTTGTTTTGAAAACTAAATCAAGAGCAAAACTGTGTCAAAAACTATGTCAAAAACTGTGTCAAAGCAAGGGCTCTAATTTATCATTTTTAATCATTTTATCAAAATCAAAAAATTGAAACTGCTTTGACATAGTTTTGTTTTGAAAACTAAATCAAGAGCAAAACTGTGTCAAAAACTATATCAAAAACTGTGTCAAAGCAATTTTTTTCAAATCTTGCTCCAAATGGATAAAAATTTGTCAGAGGGCTCTAATTTATCATTTTTAATCATTTTATAACTCAAAACTGCCAAAAAATTGAAACTGAAAAAAAATTTTCCTTTGACATAGTTTTGTTTTGAAAACTAAATCAAGAATGTGTCAAAAACTATGTCAAAAAAAAGCAATTTTTATCAAATCTTGCTCCAAATGGATAAAAATTTGTCAGAGGGCTCTAATTTATCATTTTTAATCATTTTATAACTCAAAACTGTCAAAAAATTGAAACTGAAAAAAATTTTTTTCTTTGACATAGTTTTGTTTTGAAAACTAAATCAAGAGCAAAAAAACTATGTCAAAAACTGTGTCAAAGCAATTTTTTTCAAATCTTGCTCCAAATGGATAAAAATTTGTCAGAGGGCTCTAATTTATCATTTTCAATCATTTTATAACTCAAAACTGCTAAAAAATTGAAACTGAAAAAATTTTTTTTCTTTGACATAGTTTTGTTTTGAAAACTAAATCAAGAGCAAAACTGTGTCAAAAACTGTGTCAAAGCAATTTTTTTCAAATCTTGCTCCAAATGGATAAAAATTTGTCAGAGGGCTCTAATTTATCATTTTTAATCATTTTATAACTCAAAACTGCTAAAAAATTGAAACTGAAAAAAAATTTTTTCTTTGACATAGTTTTGTTTTGAAAACTAAATCAAGAGCAAAACTGTGTCAAAAACTGTGTCAAAGCAATTTTTTTCAAATCTTGCTCCAAATGGATAAAAATTTGTCAGAGGGCTCTAATTTATCATTTTTAATCATTTTATAACTCAAAACTGCTAAAAAATTGAAACTGAAAAAAATTTTTTTCTTTGACATAGTTTTGTTTTAAAAACTAAATCAAGAGCAAAACTGTGTCAAAAACTATGTCAAAAACTGAGTCAAAGCATTTTTTGTCAAATCTTGACCCAAATGGATAAAAATTTTACAGAAGGCTCTAATTTATCATTTTTAATGGATTTTTTTCAAACATGTAACGCGAAACAGAAAACGGTTTTGGAACACCCTAAATGTGTCTAAATATTTTTTTTTCCAAATATTTTTAAAAAATTCAAAAAATGATAAAAAAAAATAAAAAACTTAAATTAAAAAAAATCGGAAACAAATTTATTCATCGTTTTGGCCTTAAAAAAGTCAAATCGCCGCATGCTAATTCAAAATTATTAAAATTTGGCGCTCTAAAATCATAATTTCTAAATTTTTAAATTAAATTTCCCGCAATGGAAGACAGTTTTGATGAGCATTTCATTGCCCAGGAGGAAGGCATCGACGAAACCTTCGAAGATGACGACGAGGAACACATCACAGCGGAAAAAGTCTTGGAAAATATCTCTTTGGCATGGCAGAACGAACGTCTCTCGCCGGAGCTCTTACCGCACTGCAGTGACATGGTCGAATTAATGCTCGGTCAAATCGCTCACATGGAAGAAAACCTCCAAACGCTCGATCCGAACGACTTTCGTTCAATTATGCACAAAATGGAGCTCGAACGCATCCGATACACGCTCGCTAGCTACTTGCGATGTCGCCTGAAGAAGATCGAGGAGTTCACGGGACACATTTTGGAAGAAGAATCCACGCGGAGTGATGTTGAGAAACGATTATCGTCCTCGGAACTTGTTTTCGCAAAGGGATATCACGAAATTACCGAAAATCACTTGTTTCAAGTCGCAACACGACACATGCCGTCCAACATGCAACAGAACGACAACAAATTGCGCATCGTGAAACCGAATCTAATGAGCCATGTCGTGGTCAAAGTGAATTCTGAAAGTGAGTTTCTTGATGTTTTCGTGAATTTCTTGTGTTTAAACGATTATTTTTAGCTCCCGCAACTATCGTTGGCACAAACGACGAAGAAATCGATCTCGCACCTGGCTCGTTGCACTTGTTGCCGTATCAGCTAATTTCGGAGTTGCTCATTAAAGGAAGTGTCAGCATGACATGATCCACGAAAAACACAAAATTTCTTCTTAAGAACCTTGAACTTTGTCGGCAGGCGGCATCAAAAGAGCCGCACGTTTGTTGTCAAAAATATTTCCACGCGCCAAACAACGCCAGACGTTGCCATGACAACCATCGAAAAACGCAGCAAAAACAAATCCAATGTTAGTTATTTAATTTTAGGATTCCATCGTGAATAGATGTTAATTTTGAATCAAGTTAGGTTTTAATTTCCATTTTAAATGTTAAAAAACTCAAATTCGTAGGAAATAAGTCTTTGAAATAAAGAAAAATGTCAATTATTGAGAAAGCGAGTGCTTCGTGGAAGCACGATTTTACTCAGTTAGCGAGAGAGAGTGGATTTCAGTTTCGTCATTTGCATGCCAGTGGCACAGGAGCAGCTTTTTTCGATTGGAAAGAGATCGGTAAGTCCTTAAATTATCAATTTTTGCAATTAAAATCATAAAAATTTTGATTTTTTTAGACAACATTGATGTCGACAAGATAATTTCGGATCGCGATTTTCAAGCTGTCGATCGTTTATTGCCTCATTTAATGGAAGCTCCTATCGGTTCGCTCGTCCATAATCGCATTCTCGACCCGAACATTCGCAAATACTTGCAACTCACACAACTCGCCATGCAATATTTGGTTTTTTGCAAGAAATTTCTCGACAAAACGGTTTTCGGGCTGCATTCAGCAATTAACGACTCATCAAAAGACAATGCCAAGTTGGGTAGAATTTTGAAACGAAAAAATCAGGAAATTCAGTCGTTGCAGGTTAAATTGAGAGATTTGGAGGAAAATGTGAAATACGATAGTAAAAGAGGTCATGTGCCGAGAAAGCAGCATTTTGAAGGAATTGACGACAAAAATTCACCTCCGACGACGCCAACGCCTGTTGCTGTGACAGACAAAAGTTTAATTAGCACAATAAAGTTGGAGCTCGAAGTGAAACAGCTCAAAGAACGATTAAATGCAGCGGAAAAGGACTTGCAAGAACAAAGAGTGAACAATTTCCAACGAAATAATGTACGGGAATGTCAACATTCGACCGTGGAATCGGGAGTTCAGACAAAAATTGAAGAAAATTCAAAGGAAACGAGCAAAAGATCTTCCAGAAATGAGTTGAAAGTTGAGTCAAAGTCGAAATTCGGATCAACTGAGAGCTTAAAATCGCAAGAAGAGGTCGTTTCGGTGAAACGTTTGAACGAATTGATGCGAGAACAGACAAAAATGATCGAACAATTGCGAGAAAATGAAAGAAATTCCTACAAAAATGAATTATCTGAGCTGCGATCGGGATTTAAAGAGGCATTTCAGTCGTTAAAGTCAAGTATTGATATGAAACTTGCCGATATCCAAAAAGATCACAAGTCTCAAGAGCTTTTAAAAAGTTCGAATCTTAGAGAAAAGTCACCTTCTCCGATGGCATCTCCAAAAGTACAAAGAAAACTCCCTCAAACCACTTCAATTGAGGAAAATTTAACCAAAATTGGTAAAATTGACGAAGTGATGCGCGAAGAACATGAACATTGGGAGACGAGATTCAGCAAACTCGAACGTATATTCGAACAAAATCAAGAAATGATGTCCAATAGTTTGCAAAATATGTCACAAATGTACAGCAATAAGTTCAATACGTTAGAAAAAACGATCAAAGATGCCTCATTGAAGCAGTTGAAACACGAAATTACCCAATCGGAGCCGATGTTGGTCAAAAAAGTCGAAGAACGAGGACGTCCCAATGTCACAAAAGTCACGAGTGCAAAGGAAATTGTCGTTAAAGGAGCTTCAAGTCCTCGGAAATTGTCTCCAGCATCGAGTCCAAGGAAAACTTCTCCTTCACCAACGAGACGAGAGATACCTTCGTCGCCTGTAAAGCCTCCAACGGAGAAAAAACTGCCTTCAGTTGTAAAAATTGTGAAGCCCGTGTCTCCTGAACCTCCGAAAAATGTCTCAAAAGGTGCAATTCCTAAAAAACCAGTTAAAACTCCAACGCCCATACCTGAAACAAAGTTCAAAAAGAACGAAAAAAAAGTTCTTCCGAATCCCACAGTGAAAATAACGAGACCTTCAATTACGGAACATCATCCCATCAAGAATTCCTTCAAAGCGGGAACTACTGACACCCATGTTGATAACCCGGCGGAGTCCCAATTTGATATTTTCATGTCGTTTCGTAACCGTTTAAAGAAATACGGGATAAAACACACGAATAAATCGTTGTCGACGCCACAAATGCTCGCGATCAAGTCGCAACTCGTGCAAGAACGTCTAAAATCGAAGAAGAAAAGTTCCTTGTTCTCGACAATTCGTTCGCGATTGAGCAGTCAAGTGAGCAAAGAAGCAAAATCTCGACTTGCTAAGCTCAAAACGGATGACCGATACGCGAAAGAGGATTCTTCCGATCGATTCGAGTGCACAAAACACAATTCGAACAACATTGAAGACATTATCGAGGAAAATTCTTCCAGCAGCAGCTCCAATTCCGACTCAGAAGTTGTTATTGTAGCAAAAGCTGTACAAAAAAGTCAAAAACTTCCACCGTTACGAGAACAAAATAACTCTCCTCGTGTTTCTCCGAAGCCATCTCCGCAAGCATCTCCCCGTGCAAAGCCCCGAACGACAAATTTAACGAAAACTTCTCCTTTGAAACTCTCGACAGAGTCAATTTTCGACATTTCCGAGTCCGCACTCACAAGTACAAAGCTCGAAGATCAACTCCGACGGGTTCTCGATTCGCCAATTCGTCGTCCAAGTTACCCGAAAGAGCATATGATGAAAAATCCCGTTGACATGAATGCGAAAGTAGCACAAGCTAATGCAGCAGCAACTCAAAAACGCGTGAATTTTTCCACGAGTCAACCGTTAGTGAGCAGTTTCCATGAAAAGTCGCCACAAAAGAGCAATAATTATTCGCATGTTTCGTTAACGAACCTCTCTGATGATTCAGATTTCAATTTTAGTCATTATAAGTAGAGATTTTAGTCGATTTTAGTCTAAAAATAAAGAAAAATTAAATTAACGGATGATTTTTTTCAAATTTAAAAGGCATCACTTTCATTCGTCTCAATTTTATGAATCAGCATTGGCGATCTCCGCTCTCCAAAACGTAAACAAACGTCGTCTCGTGCGGCAAAAATCCTAAAAATCCCGATTTTCTGACGATTTGTGGTTCAAAAGTGCCCAAAAATGGCTGCAGGTCCCATTGCAGAACGAAATCAAGGTAAAATAATTCATTTCTTGCAAGTTTTCTCTCAATAAATCTCAAAATCTTTCATAGATGCGACAATTTATGTCGGCGGTCTCGATGATAAAGTCACGGAAACGCTTTTGTGGGAGCTTTTCGTGCAAGCAGGTCCCGTCGTGAACGTTCACATGCCCAAAGATCGCGTCACACAAACGCATCAAGGCTACGGCTTCGTCGAATTTCTCTCGGAAGAAGATGCGGACTACGCGATAAAGATTATGAACATGATAAAGCTCTACGGGAAGCCGATTCGTGTCAACAAAGCGTCTGCCCATCAGAAAAATCTCGATGTTGGTGCGAATATTTTCATTGGAAACTTGGATCCGGAAGTTGATGAGAAACTGCTGTACGATACATTCTCGGCATTCGGCGTGATTTTACAAACACCCAAAATTATGCGAGATCCCGAAACGGGCAACAGCAAAGGATTCGCTTTCATCAATTTTGCCAGTTTTGAAGCTTCCGATGCGGCAATGGATGCGATGAACGGGCAATATTTGTGTAATAGACCGATTTCCGTGTCGTACGCTTTCAAGAAAGATTCCAAGGGAGAACGTCACGGATCAGCAGCGGAAAGATTGTTGGCAGCACAGAATCCGTTGTCGCAAGCTGATAGACCGCATCAATTGTTCGCAGATGCTCCTGTGCCGACAATGATGCCTGCTCCTCCTCCGCAAGTACCCATGATGGGTGCAATGCCTCCGATGCCGGTGAGTTTTGAAAAAAATTTAGATTTTGAAAATCCATCTAAAATTGATTTTTTTCTGTTTTTAGCCTCCTGGTCCATTTGCTGCTGTTCCTCCTCCAATGCCGAGAATGCCGCCTCCATTGAGAATGCCTCCTGCATGGCCTCCACAGGGCGTAAGTTTCTAAATTTTAAGATTTTTGATTAAAAATTTGAAAATTTTGATAGAAAATTTGAAATTTTTTATAAAATATTTGAAAATGTTTATGAAATATTTAAAATGAAAAATTTGAATTTTTTTAAAAAATTTTTTTAAATTTTTTATCTTTTAAAAAAATTTTTTTTCGAAAAATTTTAAATTTTTCATCAAATTAAATCTTTGGAATTACAATTTTTAACATTTTTTATCTTTTAGGCTCCTCCTGGTTTACCTCCGATGCCGCCTCCGCCAAATTGGGGACCTCCATTACCTCCGCAGAACTTTGCACCTAACTTCTAAGTCCAATCAAATACAAATTTTGACAAATTTTTAAGGAATAAATGAAAGTAACGCAAGAATTTATCGATTTTCATAACCTGACCACATTCAATTCACATTCGATCCAAAAATAAAAATTAATCCGCTTACCCTTGATATCAAATTTCATATTTTACGACATTTATGAATCTAATCAAATTATAATTTCACCCCCGAAAAAGCATTTTCGAGTATAAATTGTCCCGATTTGCGAAATTTTCCTCGAGTTATTGTTAAACTTTCTTCCAAAGAACTTGAAAAAAGTGAAAAAAAAAGTTATTTAGTAGCTCAAAAGTGCTTTGAGGACTTTACCATGTATCAATATTCTGGATTTCAAAATTTAACCGTCTTCGATAAGGCAACGCCCGACATGCTTTATCTCATTGACGTTCATTGGAAGCAATTTCCCCCGATGAATCCGTTGTGGCATAGCATCTTGGCTTTTGTACTCCTAATTTTGGGCGTTATTTCGTGCGTTGGTAATCTCGTCGTTTGTCAAGTGTTTCTTTCGACGAAATCTTTGAGGACCCCGTCGAACATGCTCGTCGTGAATTTGGCATTTTCGGATTTTATGATGATGTTTACGATGTGCCCGCCAATGGTGTACAATTGTTTGGCGGAAACGTGGGTTTTGGGCCCGCTGGCATGCACTTTGTACGGCATGTGCGGAAGTTTGTTCGGATGCGTCTCCATATGGTCGATGACGATGATCGCACTTGACCGTTACAACGTCATCGTGAAGGGATTATCCGCTAAGCCGATGACCATGACGGGAGTCGTGTTGCGGATTGCGTTTATTTGGGTCTCGTGTGTGGCATGGACCATTGCGCCGGTGTTCGGATGGAACAGATACGTGCCTGAGGGAAATATGACGGCATGTGGCACGGATTACTTGAACAAAGAGTGGTTTAGTCGTTCGTATATTCTGGTTTACGCGACTTGGGTGTACTTTACGCCCTTATTTACAATTATTTTCGCATATTATCACATCCTGAAAGTAAGTTTTTGAACATTTTTCAATAAAAAATCCTTAAAATCATCAATTTTAGGCTGTCATTGCCCACGAACGAACGATGCGCGAACAAGCGAAAAAGATGAACGTCACTTCGTTACGCTCGCAAGAAGCAAAACAACAAAGCACGGAAGCAAAACTCGCCAAAGTTGCTCTCATGACGATTACTTTGTGGTTCATGGCATGGACTCCCTATCTGATCATCAATTTTGCGGGATTTTCGAGTTTGTCACCATTAGTCCCTTGTCAACTATTTGGGGATCAGGTAAAAAAAAACATGTTTTTTTTATGACAACTAAAATTATTGTTTTTACGTCGACAGTTTTCGCGAAAGCTAATGCCGTTTATAATCCAATTGTCTATGGTATTAGGTGAGTTTCTACTTTTACAAGAGATTTCTTGTAATCAAAAGGATTAATGTTCTATTTTTTGTCATTTCGTAGCCATCCACGGTATCGTGCAGCTTTGTACAAAAAATATCCGTCGTTGGCATGCTCAGCAAGTAGCGGAGACGACACTGTGTCTACTGTTTCAAGCGTCACTCATCTCTCGAAAGAGCAGGAAGAGCCCAAGAATGATGAAACAGCCTAAAAAATATGAATTTTGATGAAAAATGTTGCATTTTACGTAAAAATTTTATGAAAAAAGTTGTTATTCCATAGAAAATTCAAAATATACTTAACCGAAAAATAAGCTTATCATGAAATATTTGTTAAAAATGTCAAAAAAATCGACAAATTTTTATCATTTGTATCAAAAAATACTAAAGATCATGACTCTTTTAATGTTAATTGTTAATATTTAAATTTTTAACTTCATTTTTAGCTCTTCTAAAATACAGTTTGAATCAAAAATGATAAAATTCTATAAATTAATATACAAAAAACCATTGATTTTACATTTTTACTTCAAAAATAATAAGCTGTAAACAAAAAAATCAAGAAAAAATGGAAATTTTCCATTAAACGGCTTCAATCAAAGCTTAGCATTGCCCTTAGAAACGCCTTGTAACACTTAGCTGTCAATTAGTTACGAGAACTTATCACTTACTTTCATAATTGTTATGATTTTTTAATATTTCAAGGCTTGAGAAAGTGACTTGACACCTATTACAAACATTTTTCTTCAAAATTTTCCCCTTTACTTTTCCAAGTCGAAGAAAAAATTTTAAAATAAGAACATTTTAATCCAATAAACGACGACAACCAAATTGCATAAGGCTGCTTGTGTCTCATGAAATGTATAAAAAGACGACTTTCTTCGAAAAATGCATGAGTTGTAATTTGAAACTGCTCGGTAACTCATCCACAGAACAGCAGTGAACAAAAAAAAAAGTGTAAAGTGCTAAAATTTAAATAAATTGTCTTAAAAATTCATAAATTTCAAAAAATTTAAAGACAACCAGAAAACCCATTGGAAAAATGGCTGCCTTCGAATACGCCCACGGGCCCGTAATGATGGCTCAGCAAGCATTTGGCGCGAACATGACGGTCTACGATCGCGTTCCAGCGAACATGAAGCATCTCGTTGACGTCTATTGGGCGCAATTTCCGCCAATGAATCCCCTGTGGTACAGCATTCTTGCCTTGTTTCTCGTGGTATTGGCGTTCATTTCGATGAGCGGTAATTTTGTCGTGTTGTACGTGTTCCTTTCGACAAAATCGTTACGCACGCCCTCCAATATGCTGATTATAAATTTGGCATTTTCGGACTTTATGATTATGTTTACGTTGTGTCCCGCGATGTTTTGGGCCTGTTTGAAGGAGACTTGGACAATGGGACCTCTCGCGTGTGAACTTTACGCACTCAGCGGATCGCTGTTCGGATGTGTTTCTATTTGGACGATGACGATGATTTCCTTTGATCGGTAAGAAATTTCACTAAAATTGAAAAAAAAAAATTAAAATTATTTTTTTTTTGAACAGTTACAACGTCATTGTAAAAGGTTTACAAGCGAAACCCTTGACAATGTCGGGCGTTCTTCTTCGCATCTTGTTCATTTACGTTTCCTGTTCGTTCTGGGCCATTATGCCCCTGTTTGGATGGAACCGTTATGTGCCCGAGGGTAACATGACAGCTTGCGGCACGGATTACATCTCACAGGACTGGAAGAGTCGCTCTTACTTGTGTGCTTATTCCTTCTTCGTGTACGAACTCCCACTTTTCTTGATTATTTTCTCGTATTATCACATCTTGAAGGTAATTTTCAGCTCTTTTTTCAATCTTAGAGGTCAAAAATTAACTGAAAAACTCCTTTTAGGCTGTTTTCGCTCACGAAAAAAGCATGCGCGATCAAGCAAAGAAGATGAATGTCACATCTCTCCGTTCCTCCGAAGAGAACAAGAACCAAAGTACCGAAGCAAAACTCGCCAAAGTTGCTCTCATGACAATTACCTTGTGGTTTATGGCATGGACTCCGTATTTGGTGATCAATTGGGGCGGCATGTTCAATACTATCAAAATTACGCCTCTTTTCTCCATTTGGGGATCAGGTAATTTCCAACTTATTTTTACAAAAATTTAATCCTTTTAACCTTGTAACGAAAAAAATATGAAATTTTTCAGTTTTCGCTAAGACAAGTTGCTGTTACAATCCAATTGTTTACGGCATTAGGTACGTAATGCGATTAAAATTCAAGTGTGTGACACAATTTTTAATGCAATTTTCCCTTATGACAGTCATCCAAGATATCGGGCAGCTTTGCAGAAGACTTTCCCGTCGTTGGTTTGTGGAGCTACCGACAACGAAGCCGCCTCTACTGGAACAGCTTCCGTCGGAGATGGCGCGAGCGTTACTTCATCAACATAAAAAGTTACAAGAAATGATGATGATGAGAGAAATTTTTATTTTTTTATAGTTAATTTTTAAATTTTTATGTGTTGTGACCAAAAAAAAATGAAACAAAAAATAAAATAAAGTGAAATAACCTTCCGTAAAAATTAAAGTTCAAGTTTTTTCGTGCTTTGTGTAGTTTTTTACAGAGGAGAACATGGTTTCACATTCAGACATGTTGGATGTGAAGCTCAAAAGGAGTCCGTAGTATCCAATGAGAACTTCCAAGATCTAAAAAAAATTTATCTTTTATTTTTTTTTTTAAATTTATAAACACAAATTACCTGTAAAAATAATTTTTTGTTGATTTTTGAACAATTTCCTACTTTGAAGTCAATTTTTTAATGATATAAATACGCCTGAATGTTTCTCCACTCCAAATTTAAATTTAAAAAAAAATTCTAATTAATTTTGAGACAAAATTAACTTAAAAATTGAATTGTACTTACTCGATGACCCAATTTTTCATTTTTAATTATTTTTGTTGAAACGTTAGATACTTCCATCATCAATTTTTGAAACTAAAAAAAAAATAAATTAAAAAAAAATTATAAAAAAAAATAATAAAATTTTACATCAGAAGTGCATTTTGAGCAAAAATCCGTTAAAATCATCAACAAAAAAATAGTTGGCAGCAAATTATATTGCGCATCTGAAAAATTTTCAAACATAAATTCATAAATTTTAACCAGACGTCTCCATATTAACTTACCGTAATACGGAATGACTCCCGCTAATGCATACATTTTCAAGTGACGACACATAAACATGTGAATTGCATAAATATTCGACACCAATCCAACAGTAAAAGCCGTTAAAACTGCAAAAATTGAATGTTTATAGGCATCGTTGAACAATTGAACGACTTTTAGCAGTTCCTTGATTTTTATTTCGAGTCTTTTAAGCTCTCGATCGACTCTGGGTCTCATGTTATTGTATAAAAAGACCTCCTGGATGTCATTAATGATGGTTTTAATAAACTGCTAGATGAGTAAGACACAAACGATGTAATAAAGTGAATGTGTGTAAATCACCAAAAATGACAGAAGACGAATATATAACACGATATGAGTTCGTAATTGTACGTAAATTGTGTAAAAAACGATAAAAACCGCAAAATACAATTCCATTCTTCGTTTTAGAGGGATTTTTAACAAAATTCTTTTGGATTTCACATTTTTCAAGAAAAATAAATAAATTTTCCTTATTTTGGAATAGTTGAAGGTCAAATGAAGGAGAATCAAAAAGTGATTAAAAGTTGAAGCTGCAAAGAAATTTAAATAAAAAAAAAATTAACTAAAAATTTGAAAAAAAATTACTTATCATTGTCATTGAGAGAACAATCAAAACGTAAAGTCCTTCCTTGTTGAGTGCAGCCTGCTTTAAAACTTCCCTCATGACGTCCGAAAAGTAGTAAAATAGAATATCCGTCAAAAAAAGAAAGTATAAAATGTGAATTAGAACCACGAAAATTCTGCAACACAAAAATTTACAGCACGGAAACGGGCTGAAAAGGTTGAGCGTTCTTAGCAGAAGCAGCATTTTTGATCGACTGACCTTCTTTTGCCATTAGAGTTGATATAAAAAGAGCTTTTGTGACACGCAACAATTCAATCTAGAACAAAAAGTTTATGAAATTAAACAAAAAAAAATGTTATTGATTTTTTTTTTTAATTTTTAAAGGATTTTTACACTTTTTCCAACCTTTTTATGTCATTTTTATAAATTTTAGTGAAGTCTTTACAAAATTTCAACATTTTTTATCGACTTAAAGACCCATTTTGTGTTTTTTCAGTCATATTAGAATGATGTACGTCAAATAAAAGAGAATTGCATGTCTCAGTTCGAGGCGTAAATGATAAAAGCATCTGGTAGTACCCAAGAAATAACTCGATAATCTAAAAAAAAATTAAAATTATTAATAAAAAATTTTTAAAAACATAAAAAATTACTTTTAAAACGAAGTTTTGGTCAATTTTTGTAATGTTTCTCATGACAGTGAATTCAATTTGATTGTGCTCCAATACTTGTTGAATGATACTCAACTGAAAAATTCGACAAAATTTAAATTTTAAAATTAATTTTCAATCTTTCTTACCCTTGGAACTGATTTTTTGTCCATTACATTCCTCGTTGTCAACGAAAAAACTTCCCCCTTAAGTGTCTGAAACTACAGAAAAATTTCTACTATTGATTTTTTTAATTTTAAAAAGATCCTCACACTTGATTTGGCATCCGAGCAAAAACTTGGAACGATTGTCAGTAGTCCAAAAGTAGGAAAAATATTGAATATTGCATCTAAAATTTTAATTTTAGTATTTTAATGAAATTTTAACAATTTTTAATGAAAAAATTTATAAAAAAAAAATTACCGTTACTGATAAAAAATGCCGCATCACTGATGTCAAGGATGTCGTTGCTGCAAAATACCATGTGAATCATATAAATGTAAATAGCAAGTTCAGCGGTAAAACATCCCAAAACTACTCCAATTGCATTTTTATAAACTGAATTAAATTCATTGACGACATTCAATAAAGTTTTTATATCATTTTCGTAAAATTCTGTAATTTTTTGTAAAAAATCTCTATTTGGATTAATTTTTAACATTTTAACTTTCAGAATTATTTCTTCAATGTACTGCTGGATGATAATGACATGCACGGCATAATTTACAGTGAAAAAATAAACTTGAGCCACGAAGAAAATTCTCGCAAAAAGTGCGAAATTTGTCAACAATTGAATCGCAATAGATAAAATTATCAAAAAAAGTATCAGAGTCAAACGATATTTTTGATAAATTGTCATTTTTACGTTAATATTTTTCGATTTAAGATTTTTAACGAAAAATCGATAGATTTTGTGAGATTTTCGTCTATGTCGGATCGCTTCGATGAAAATTGTAAATACACTGAATTGCGATGCACTAAATAATCCATACAGAATTCCATAAAAAACCATAAAGTTTTCGTTTTTGTAGGCAAAGTCATCGATAGTAAAGCAATATATTTGATAAAGGAACAAAAGTGTTGCAAGAGAAAAAAATATTTGAAGTAAAACGAATGAAATTCTCAAACAACAACATTTGCACGGCGGATATGGATTGAAAAATTGAAGAGCTCTTAGCAGCAACAGCATTCTTTATCGACTAAAAAAGAATCATTAACGTTTTTTTCTGAATCATTTAATTCAGAGACTTGTGCATGTCTGATAACGAGGCGTGAATGATAAAAGCATCGTGTAATAACCGAAGAATAATTCAAAAATCTAAAAAAAAAATTTAATTGTTAGTTGAAAACTCATGAAAACATTAAAAATTACCTTTAAAACGAAACTTTGATCTACAGTTGTAATATTTCCAATAATTTGAAATTCTATAGGATTGTGCTGCAGTACTTGTTGAACAACTTTTAACTGAAAATTTTGACAAATTGATGAAAAAAAAATTTTTTTTAGACTTTTTTACCTTTGGAATCGAATTTTTGTTCATTAGGTTTTTGGATGTCAATGAAAAAACTTCCCACAAAAGTTCCTGATACTGAAAAATTAATTTTAATAATTTTTTTCAATAGATTTTGATGATCTTACACTTGAAATGGCATCCGAACAAAATGCAGGAACGATTATTAGTAGTAAGGATGTTGGAATTATATTGAAACATGCATCTAAAAATAAAATTTAAGTTAATTTTTGCTTATAATTTTAATGAAAATTAAATTAGCCAGAGCTGAAAAACTTATTAAAATCAAAGTTTTATGAATTAAGTTTTTTTTTAAAAGTTCTAAAATTTGATTTAATTTTTATATAATTAAATATTTAAATTAATATTTATTTAAATGAAAAAAAATCAAACAAAATATTTTTTTTTCATAATTTTGAAAAAACTAAAAAAATGACATTTTTCAATATATTTTTGACGTTAATTTAAAGATAAAAAAAAAATTTTACTTAACTTTTTAATTAAATTTTAGCCTAAAAAATTTTTTGGATTTCAATTTAAGTCAAAAAATTTAAAATAAATTTTCAAATCTTCTTACCAACAACAACAAACATTGTTATTCTTGTAGTTATAATGTTGTTACTACACAACAACATGTGAATTATGTAAATATAAATAATAAGTGTCGCCGTAAAACCTCCCAAAATTACTCCAATAGCATTTTTGTAAACTGAATTAAATCCATCAACGACATCCAACAATGTTTTTATGTCATTTTCATAAAATTCTGTGATTTTTTGTGCAAAATCACGATTTTGAGTCATTTTTAAGCTCCTCACTTTGAAAACAATTGTTTTAATGAACTGTTGAAGGATGATGACATTAACGACATAATTAATGGTGAAAAAATAAATATGCACTACGAAGAAAATTCGCTGAAAGCCACCGACTCCTTTCGAAAATTGTTCCTCAATGGTTAAGATTACAAATAAAAATACCACAAACAAACGGATTTTTTGAGATAATTTCGTTTTGACTTTGATATTTTTGGATTTCAGGCTTTCAACGAAAATTTTATAAATTTTTTGAGATTTCTTTCGATGTCGAATCGCTTCTACAAAAATTACGAAGAGACTGAGTTGCGAAACAGCAATTAGTCCAAAAACGATGCCAAAAATAATCGTAAATTCTTCATTGTTTGCAAATTGTTTCGTAGTGACAATGTAAATTTGGGAACTCTCTAAAAATCCTTGAATTAATAGAATAAATTGAATTACGAAAAATGAAACTCTTAAAAATTTCCATTTGAACGACGGATAAGGATTGAAAGCTTGAAGAGCTCTTAACAGCAACAGCATTTGGTATCAACTGAAAATGTGCGTTAACAATAAAAGCTAAGTTGAAAGCAAAAAAAAACATTGAAAGTATGAATTTTGCGTGACAATTGTCGAGTTCTGTTAAGAAATTGACTCAGTTGATAAAAAATGCTCGTTCTGTTGAGAGCTCTTGCCATTTTCAATTCATTTCCATCAGCTAAAATTACTTTTTGCAACTTTTTTGGGTTAATTTTCCATGGATATTGGTTTTTCTCGACAATTTGGCACAACAGCGCAGCATTTGTCAGCATGAGTGAAGAAATTCTTGTGAAATACGATCGACAATTCTTGATGTTTTTTGTTTGTTTTGCTTTATTTTCTGGTAAGTTTTTAATTTTTCCTCATTTTTCTCCATTAAATTATATTTTTTTCAGCAAACTTGTTCACTTTCTTCACTATTGTTGTAAATACGAAAAAATATCCTGCAAAAATTCACCAACTTCGAAAATTTTTCATACAAAAACTGAGATCCAAAGATATTATGATCAAATTTTCGTGTTGCCAATGGATTTATGGAGCATTAATGTCTTTTGTGATGATTATTTTTATATTGGGTCAATTTTTGAGTCCATTAATGATAATGATGAGATCTTATTTTAACATGGTAATCCTTCTGCATTCCATCCAGTTCATCATTTATGTGTTTTTGATTCAAAAATTAATCATTTCAATTGATACGAAACTCAAAAAATTCGTAAAAAATTCAAAAATTGTAAGTGGCGAGTATTTGGAGATGTTATTAAGAGACATCGATCAACTTTTGGAGATTTTAAGTTTGTTTGAAGATCTTTATAAGTTTTCAAGTCTTTGTATCATCATTAATTTAACAATTACGATAATTTGTCACGTTTATATCTTTCGGATTATGTGGTGTTTTAATATTCTCACAAGTCATTGCATTGGCGTGATAATTTGGCACGGTAAGTTTTGATGAAGTTTTAATCAAAATTTAATTTAAAATAAAAAATAAAATTGAAAAAATATTTTTTTAGATGGACTCTTCAATTTTATTCCGATTAATTTAATTTTTCTAAGCATAGTGAGAGTTTGCTCAAAGACGACCTCAAGTGTAATTAAAAAAAAAATTTTTTTGATTTAAAATTTTCATTCAGAAGATGTAGTTTCAGAACTTAAAAGCTTCAGTAATGTTCATTTCTTCCAAAACATTGAAGCCCCAAAGGAATATTTTTCAGTTGAAGTCTATTCAGCTTAAATTGGAGCACAATCCAGTCGAATTTTATGCCACAAAAAGTTTGATTATAAAGGTTAAACATAATTTTTATAATTTTTAAAATTTTTTTCAATTAATTTTTAATTTTAGATTTCCGAGATATTTTTTGCTTATTATGGAACACTAATATCATTCACTCCTAATGATAATGAAGAATGTGCCGCAATGTAAAAAAGCAAAAATCGATGAATTGCGTGTCGATCGAGAAAATTTCCTGTGAAATTTAGTAAAAAGCTCAGTTCGTGAAAAATGTCGTTGCTGCTAAGACTTCTAAACATTTTCAGTCCAATTTCTTGTTTCAAAAAAATATTTTTTTGCTTTCCATTTTTGATATTTCACTTTTCGATGTTAATTTATGGAATTTATTATTGGTGTACGTTTGATATTATTTTTAGACTTTTTGACCATGCAACGGAGGGATATGAAGCCAATTTGGGTGAACTATTTTTCGTCATCAACTGCACTTATTACACTACTTTTGGTAAGAAAATTTGAAAGTTTTTAAAAAATTTTTCAAAAATTTGTATTTTCAGCTGGTTTCTTTTTTCATTTTTGCGTTATTTGTTCTTCGATCGTAAATCGAGCAAAAATCAGTTCTTTACATGAATTTTTCATCAAAAAAATCAAGTCAAAGGAAATTTCTATAGCATCAACAACAAAAATTAAATTTTTAATAATTTTTGCATCAATGACAATTACTCTGCCACGAAAACCAACATTTTTCAAAAACTCAAAGAGCGATTACTTTTTCACAAATTTCGTTTTTCTCCTATTTTGTAATTTAAACTCCATGCAATATATCCTGTATGTGACTTTAATTCAACAATTGGTTGACTCAACAACTTCCAAGTTAAAAAAATATTTGAAAAATATTCGAGAAATTGATTTTCAATACTTGGATTTATTTGGAAAGGAAATTGATGAGCTGCAAAATATCGTGGATGAGTTCAACAGTGCTTATGGCTTTTCAGTTTTCATATTTTTGACAAATCATGTGATGATATTGGTTCTTCACTTGTATTTTTTGCATGCTTATATCACAAGCGGTGAATGGAGTGCTCTTATTGTGACTTTGTTGGATTATCAAGGTGAGAAAAAAATTAAGAATTTATAGAAAATGCTTTAAATACGAATTTTGTTCAAGGTCATGGTTATAATTTCGTTCCGACAGTGATAATTTTACTTGTGATGGTCAGTAAATGCAGTGAAACATCGTTAAAGGTAAGAAAAAAAAATAAATTTAAAAAAAATTATTTTAAATAAAAGAATTTTTCAGTGTGAAAAGCTGGTTTCTGTGGTTCTATCTTGTTCAACGAAAGTTTTAAATCAGAAAAAATCCATAGATAAAGTATTTTTTGAACATTTTTTTCTATGTTTTTTTTAAAAAATTAATTATTTTAAACTTTTTCAGTTTCATGAGATCAAAAAAAAATTAGAATTCAATCCGGTTGAATTTAAAATTTGGAAAGATTTGATCGTCATTGACAAAAATCTAATTTTAACGGTAAATTTACTTTTTTTTTATTAAAAATAATTTTTTTTCATATTTTTTTTAGATCGTGGAAACGTTAATGGGTTACTACTTGATGTTGGTATCGTTCACGCCATTTTTTGCTGGCTCTAATTCCGATGCAAATGATCGTTGACCAAATCGAGTAATCGCATGTTGAATTAGTAGCTCAAAAATGTTGCTGCTGTTAAGACTCTTGAACACTTTTAGTCCTTATCCGGCGTTAAAAAATCCTTGTCTGAGGATTATATTTTTGGCGTTTTACGTTTTTTTCTTTTTAAATGGACTTTTGTTCAATGTCGGTACTTTTATTGCTACGACGGAACAACATCATAATCACAAAAACATCAAAGATCGTCTAGTTATTGGTTTAATTTTAATGCTAGTTGGTGCCTCGCAATTCAATTCCTTTGTAATTTTCATCGAAGCGATCCGACAACGGAAGAAATCTCACAAAGTTTATCGATTTCTCGTGAAAAGTATAAAAAATGAAGAAATTTTTGTGAGAACCACATGCAGCCAAAAATTTCGATTGACTGTGATGATATTTTTCGTGATTTTTTCAATCGTTTTGCAGCTTTTGCATGGAGTTGGTCTATTGGAGCGCTTTTTCTTTCTCATTCACATTGATTTTTATACAATTAGTTACGTCGTGAAAGTTGTTCTCATTCAACAGTACATTGAAACAATAAATTTGAAAATTAGGAACTTACAAAATACTCGAAATTTTTCTCAAAAAATCACAAAATTTTGCGAAAATGACATAAAAAC
Source organism: Culicoides brevitarsis (assembly GCF_036172545.1). Classification (NCBI taxonomy): domain Eukaryota; kingdom Metazoa; phylum Arthropoda; class Insecta; order Diptera; family Ceratopogonidae; genus Culicoides; species Culicoides brevitarsis. Next base: position 33,880,673 of record NC_087085.1, on the reverse strand, counting down.
ATTGCTGGATATCGTTGATAAATTCAATTCTTCGCACAAAAATGGAATCGGAGTTGTTTTGGGGTCTTTCACAATGAGCCTCATTACTTACATTTACATTTTTCACATGTTTTTTTGCAACAACGAGATTTTAGCTGAAAATATGTTAGCATTTGTTTTCTTTGGTAAGTTTTCTTTCATTTTTTTATTTAGTTTTAAGGCCGCTCCAAATGAAAATCAAAAATAAAGTCCGATGCCCCATTTTAAAAGTCGAAAATCCAATGGGGCAAAATAAAAAAAAAAGTTAAAAATTTAACCAAAAATGACCGTTTTTGGGTGTATTTTCAAAATTTTTCAAGAAAATTTCAAAAAAATTTTTAAAAATTTTCAATTAATTCTAATTTTTGTTTTGAAAATCATATTTTATCATAAATTTTCTTCTCTAAAAATATTTTTCTTAAAATTATTAAATTTTTTTTTTCAAAATTTTTTGACAGTTATTTTTTATGAAATTTTTTTCTTTAATTTTCAATATGAAATATTCTGAAATCTATTTTAAATAAGCAAATTTCAAAGTAATTAGTAAAAAAACATCAAAAATATTATTTAACGCTTAAAAATTGATAAAATTTTGTCATTTGGTATGAAAATGGTATTTCAAAACTTTTTTTTTATTTTGCCCCCCCCCCCCCCCATTTTATTTTAAAAAATTTTGGACTTTATTTTTGATTTTCATTTGGAGCGGCCTAATTGGTTTTTAATTCATTTTTTAAAATTTTAGATGCAGTTTTTAACATATGTCCAACTTTTTTACTGTTGATGATGGTTCCTGGATTTTGTTCGGATGCCATTTTAAGTGTAAAGTTTCACTAAAAATGTCAAAATTTTATTTAAAAATCCGGTTTTTAGTTTCAGACACTCATGGGAGAAGTTTTTTCTTTGGCGACGAAAAACGTAATGGACCAAAAATCAATTTCAAGAGTAAGAAAACACTTAAAAATCATTAAAGTTATTGAATTGATATTTTTTTTAGATGAGAGTCATTCAACAAGTATTAGAGCACAGGCCAATTGAGTTCAGTGTCACAGGAGGCCTAACAAAAATTGACCAAAGTTTAATTTTAAAGGTAAAAATTTTCATTCTTTCATTAATTTTTAATTTAAAACATTTTTTTTAGATTGTTGAGTTATATGTTGGATACTACACGATGCTTTTATCCTTCACACCTCGTTATAAAACATGCAAGAGTGTTTTATCCACGAATATTTCTGAAATTTACTTCTATATGGAATGAAAAATTAATATTTTTCATTTTTTTGTGGTCGAAGTTATAATAAGTTGCGTGTTTCTAAGAGAATTCAGCGCTTTTTACTCATTAATGATCTGCAAGTCAAACAATCGATCGAAAATGTTGCTTCTGTTGAGAACGTTAAACATCTTTACTCCCTGTCCTGCTTTGGAAAATTGTTTTTGCAAGTTACCTATAATGCTTTGTCAGATCTTTATGATATTATCAGGACTATTTCTTGATTTTGCAGTGCTTTATGTTTCGACAGAGACGGCTTTTGAAGACGACAAGAAGGAATATTTGCCGTTATTGCTTACAATTTGCATTATTAGCGGTAAGAATTGAAATTTTGAATTATTTTTAATATTTTGTATTTTTTTTTTTTTGTAGCTTCTCATGTCGCTTTTTACACAATTTACATCGAAGCAATGGTCAAAAGGAAAAAAATCCACAACATTTATCGATTTTTCGTGAAAAGTATTCGTAACAAGGACATTGAGATACGGTTGAGTCTTAGCCAAAAGTTACAAATTACCTTAATTTTTGTCATCACAGGTTACTCAATGTTTAGTCAAATGTTGCTCGTGTTCTTTTTGTTCACAAAAATCTTTATTTACATCCATATTTATGTCTATGCTCTGTCATATGCTGCTAATGTCTTCGTTATTTAGCAGTATATTTCCTCAATTGTTGCAAAAGTGAAGAAAATCCGAAGAATTTATGGCGACAAATCCTCAGAAATTAAAAAGTTGCACAAAAATGAGTTAAAAATGCTGTTAAAAATTGTAGAGAACTTCAATTCTTGCTACAAATACGGAATTGCAGCTGTTTTTATGAGTTTTGGAACGAGTCTTGCATCGTACGTTTACTTGGGACACCTTTTCTTTTGCAATAATGATCTGATGAGGAATAGTACTACTCAATATTTGACAACTGGTGAGTTTTTCAAATCAATTTTTCATATATTTCATCATTTTTACGCGATTTTTAGATGCAATGTACAATATTTTTCCAATGTTACTATTGATGTTGGCTTTAACAACCGTTTGTTCAAATGCCGTTGAAAGTGTAAGTTAAATTTTCATAAATTTTCATTTTAAAAATTTATTTTTTCAACAGTTTCAGAAGTTGATTGCTGAAATTTATTCCCTCACAAACAAGATTTTAATCGAAAATCCACTAATTGCACAAGTAAATTGCATTTTTTTATGAAATTTTGTAATATTAACTATTTTTTTGACTTCAGTTAGAGCAAATTTTACAAATTTTGACGCAAAATCCCATCGAATTTGGCGTCGCTGGAGCACTTTTTGTGATCAACAAGGGTCTCATTATATCTGTAACTCGCAAATTTGGCAATTTTTCATCAAAATTATTATTTTTTTTTCAATTTTTAGATCATGGAGCTGCTTGTTGGTTACTACACGATGCTTTTGTCCTTCACACCTCGATTATCGAACTGCACTTATATATTAGCGTTCGAATTAGTTAATGAAACCTCTGACCGTTTTTACTTTAACAAATTAAATTTTTAAATTTTCAACACTTTTAGTGAAATTAAAGTAATTTTTATCAGTTTCAGTTCAGATATCGCGTTGAAAAGTCATGTTTTCTCGGGAAATTCGTTACATTTTTCTACTTTTTCAATTTATCGGCATTTCGCCGTTCAAAATCAATTACCAAACGAACACGATTTCAAAATCTAACTTCATGATCGGATATTCTATCTTTCTCATCGTATTTTCGACGCTTATTTTGATCAGTGGATGTCTCAATTCCGACGTTATTCCGAATTTTGCAGAACTTTCGCGTCTCTTTACTGATGTCGCGGTTTTTATTTTGACTTTTATCACTCTTTACGTCATTCTGATCCAATCAATTCGCACCCACGGCGAACAAATTCAAGTTTTAGCTCTGCTAAACGAGATAGATTTTACGTTAATGAGGAAATTACATCACAGAATTGACTTTAACCGTCTTTCACGGAACTCTGTCGTCATGTGTGTGGTTATTTTATTCTTTTTCGTGCTGCAGGAGTCTCTGAGTCTCTTCGTCATGATCCAGTTGAATCAATATTTTGCGTATTGGTATCACATAATCATCTCAATTATCATTGCGTCAGTCAGAGCGGTGCAATTTGTGTTTTTTATCGATATGTTGCAAGCGCGTCTCGGAATGCTCAACGAATGTCTCGAGGAATGCGTTGAATCGCAACTGGGATTTTTGGAGATACCGTCGGATTTCTTCTTGCATGACGTTTTGCGGAGAAAATTGAGGCAACAGCGGTTGTTCCGGCAGTTTTGCGTGATAAAAGACGTTTTTAAGAGACTTGGTGACGTTCATCGACTCTGCAATGAGGTTTTTGGGAACTCGATGTTGGCGATTGTCTTGCAGATTTTTATTTTTTTGTGTACAAATACGTATTGGAGCATTTTGCAACACACGGAAAAAATTTCAACGATTTTTCCCATGGATCCTATCGTACATATCATTTCGCTGAGCATTCAATTGTTCTTCATGGTCGATCGATGTACGAAATGTCAGGCGCATGTAAGTGTAAAAGTGTTATTTTGTGAGAAAAATGTCCAATTTTACGAATTTTTGTCTCTAAATTAATTTTTGAGCTAATTTTAGGCTTGAAAATTATTTTTTAAATGACATTTCAATGAAAAAAAAATTTTTTTTAGAAAGTAAATTTGAAAATTTGAAGTTTTTCTCACAAAATCTCACTTTTCACGAATTAAAACATCACTTTACCTCAATTAATTTGATTAAAAAATTAATATTTTAGCTCGTTACGATGAAAAAACTAATCGATAAGCTTGACCTAAAAGAGGATCAGGACTTTATCAAGGACTTTGCTCTTCAAATCACTCATTCCAACTTTACCGTATCAGCAAATGGCTACTTTGACTTCAACTATCAGCTCATAAGTTCAGTTTATTCCTCTGTCATGACTTATATTTTGGTTATGGCGCAATTCGAAGCCGAAGAAAGTTAATTTCGACCATCAAAAGGAGCCGCCTTGTCAATTTCACTTCATCGCTTATCAAATAAATTAATTTTTATCCATTCAACAATTAATTTCCTCGACACTTTGACTCATTTCAGCGTCAATAGAGAAAAAATATACTTTTGTTTACTCAATTTTTGTTTGAATATCACCATTGGAGAAGAGTGTTACGAACATTTTCCATCAGTTAATCAATTATAATTTGCCATCAGCACTCATTAGTCATTCGTTGGCACGCGTTTGTGTTGCACAGTTGTATCATATCGAGCAGCAATGAATTTATCATCGTTACGAAAAATTTATTTGTGGACTTTACGACTTACGGGTAATCTTCCCGTGGGAGACTCGGATGTCGTGACGGTATTTTCGGTCTTTATGATGTTCGTGAACTTGATTCCCGTTGGCATGTACAGTTTGAAGCCGCTTATTTATTGGGAACGGATGTTCGAAAGAGCTTATTCGAATTTTTGGTTTTATTCTTCGATCATTTGGAATACTTGTAAGTATTTTTTGCTTCAAAATTAATAAAAAAAAATAAAATTTTAATTTTTTTTTTAGCTTATGGAATTACCTTTAGCATTAACATCATCGAGTCTTTGATCTACAGAAAAAACTACAAATTTATTTTAAATTCTTTGAAAGAACCATCAATAAGCAGTTCAATTTTTCACTTGAAATTGCAAAACTTGACCAAAAAATATTTATTTATCATCCCAACATTTTTGGTTCTAAATTTAATACCAACTATGTTACTTTTTTCAATGAATTTTCGACAAATATTCGTCTCTGCCCTGTATATTTGCTTCACGGTGCTCCGAATTTATCAATACATCGTAGTGGTTGATGTCGTAAAAGCAAAATTAGAGACATTACTTGAAGAAGTGAAGGCCATCGATGGGAAGCAACAACAAAATTGTAGTCTTTTGAAGGAAAAATTAATGAAAGTGAAACATAGTTACGAAAAAATATTAAAAATTGTGATGATTTTCAACGAATCCACGGGATATTCGTTACTTTCGGTCATAATGATGATCGTTTTTGCCTTGATATGTGTCACTTTTTGGGTTCTTTTGAAGTTACTGAAGAATGTAGAAGTTATCAGTGCACCATGTAAGTATTTTTGAACATTTAAATTTTTTCTTTTTTAAATTAAATAATATTTTTTTTCAGTTTTCCTTTGGTGGGCTATACCAACGATCATTTTTCTTTGCAACATTACGAAAGTTTGTCAGGATTGCGAGACTATTGTAAGAATTTTTCGTTAAAAGTTTCTAATTAATGATATTTTTTATCAAATTAGACCAAGAAAATCTGTTTGGAAATCCATAAAATCGATAAATTCGAGACTTCAACGTTTGTGGTTCAAGTAACTCATGAAATTTCTCAAAATCCAATCAAATTTAGTGCTGCCGAGTTTTTTGACATCAATTTTCGTGCATTAGGAACAGTGAGTATTAATTTTATTAATGAAATTAATTCAGAATATTTTTCTTTTTCAAGCTTTTTACTACTGGAGTGACATATTTGATGATTCTGATAAGCTTTGATCAAACGGAACGCTCAAAAGTAAATGTTGTGATCAATCAAACGCAGATTTGGGATGAAATTCTATACAATGAATAATTTCTCTTCATTTTCCAACATCATTTTATGTGCTTCGATGTTACTTTAAAGTCAATTTATTATTTATTTATTTTATCGGAAGAAAATAGTTCAAAAACATCTAAAATTGCATTAAACATTTCCCGCCAAGCCTTTTCCTGATCGACAAATTTTCGTACTGCATGCCTTGGAGTTGTGTCAAAACTCACAAAAATCATCAAATACGTCATACTTGTCGTGAACATGGAACCAATTAATCGGAAATTCAACGTGAAAAATCCAGCAGCTGTCATATTAACGGGATTTTGTGACACCTGGTTCGTGATTTGAATCAAAATTATCAAATCTTCGACGTAATTACTCAGTTTGTGAAGATTCTTGTTGATAGATTTTCCTAATTCTTCGCATTTTTGTCCGGCATTCGCTGCAAGAAGGATTGTTACACAGGTAGGAACGACCGATGCGAGATAGTCTATGAATAAATGTTACAAAAAAGTAAAAAAAAATTAAAAATTTGAATTTTTCCTTACGAAACGGAGTTATGATTTGATAATTTTTTAGCATTCCAAGGACAAGCCAGAAAGTCATGATCGAAAATCCCGATAGCATCAAGATGAATGACGTTAGCAAAGTGTAAGCGCCTGTTTTGTTAATTAGCATCACCGTATCATGCAATTCTTCATATGCCTCTCTGATGTAAATTAACTTCGCAGTCAACATTTTTGGCTTTATAAAATTCTTGTTTTTATTTAATGAAACGACATCGTCTCGTAAGATTTTCATTTTGACAGAAACGACATCAAAAACGATAATGAATTGAAAAATTCGGATAATTGTTAAGAGTTGCAAGTAAATCATGATAAAATATTTTGGAGCGATGGCAAAAAAGATGGATGTGACGATTATTTGACCGATAAAGAGGCTTAAAAAGAAAATAAAACTCCGTAGAAAGACTTTTCGTTTCAGTTGAGAAAAAATTTTTCCGTGTGAAGGTTGGCATTTGTTCAAATCCATCAAAATTCGCCTAATTTTGTCTCTTTTTACATAATATTCCACGCCATTGATGAGAAATGAGAGTCCAATTACTGAAATATATAAAAAAAAATAATTTTCAAAACTAAAAAAAATTTTTTTTTGTTCAATAGATTTTTTAAAATTGAAAAAAAAAACATTTTTTTAACGAAAAAAGAAATAATTAAAAAAATTTTTTACTCAAATTCCAGATTACAACGAGATGAATGTAATATTCCTCCAAATGTTGAGTCAATTTCCTCATGAAGAACATCGGAGTAATTGTAAAAACGAGACCACAAATCACATTTACTACAAGCATCACTCGACAAAATGCGTCTTTGCACGTTCCATTTGCCACAGGAAGTGTTCCAAAAATTCTAAAGAACCACAAAAAAGCACTCCAAGTAAAAAATTTAAGAAATTTTGTGTTTTTTAACATGATGTCTTGATCACTCAGTGGATGAACATGAAATAATTAAATAAAATGTTTCAATTTGGTCACAACATCTGTTCCTAACGGTTGTAATAGAGCCTTAATTTGATGATTACGTTTATTAATTATTGTTTTTTTACGTGCCTTGATGTTCCTTTAATCAATTTATTTATTTAATTTTTGGAAAAATTTAAATTCCGTTGTACATGTCTCTCCAAGCCTTTTCCTGATCGACGAATTTTCGTTCTGCACGCCTTGGAGTTATGTCAAAACTGACAAATATCATCAAATATGTCATACTTGTCGTGAACATGGAACCAATTAAGCGGAAATTTAACGTGAAAAATCCAGCAGCGGTGAAATTAACAGGATTTTGTGCCACTTGGTTCGTAATTTGGATCAAAATTTGCAAATCTTCGACGTGATCACTCAATTTATGCAAGTTTTTGTTTATGGAGTTGCCCAATTCTTCACATTTTTGTCCTCCGTTCGCTGCAAGAAGGATTGTCACGATAGTAGGGATGATCGTTCCGAGATAATCTATGAATCAAAGTTACGAAATGTAAAAAAAAAATAAAAATTTTAATTTTTCCTTACGAGACGGTGTAATAATTTGATAATTTTTCAACATTCCAAGGACAAGCCAAAAAGTCATGATCGCGAATCCTGTTGCCATTACGATAAATGAAGATAACAAAGTGTAAGCGCCTGTTTCGTTGATCAGCATTACCGTATCATGTAATTCTTCATAAGCCTCTCTGATGTTGATCAAGTTTGCAGTTAAAATTTTTGGCTTCAGAAAACTCTTATTTTTGTTCAATGAGACTACATCGTCTCGTAAAATTTCCATTTTGACAGAAACGGTATCAAAAACGACAATGAATTGAAAAATTCGGATAATATTTTGAAGTTGCAGGTAAATTATGATAAAATATTGTGGATTTATGGCAAAAAGGAATGATGTTACAATAATTTGGCCGATGAAGAGGCTTAAAAAGGAAAATATATTTCGTTGAAAAACTTTTCGTTTCAGTTGAGAGAAAATGTTCTCGTGTGAAGGCTGAATGTTGTTCAAATCAATTAAAATTCGCCTTATTTTGTCTCTTTTTATGTAATATTCCACGCCATTGATGAGATACGAAAGTGCAATCACTGAAAATATTAAGAAAAATTTTTTTTGAAACATTAAAATATTTAAAAAAATTTTTTTTTTGTTCAATAAATTTTTTTTGTTCAATTTTTAAAAATTTATTGAACAAAAAAAAAATTTGAAACATAAAAAAATTTTTTTCGAAAAAATTGAAATATTAAAAAAATTTTTTTTTTGTTCAATAAATTTTTAAAAGATGGAAAAAAATATTTTTAACGAAAAAAAAAAATATTTAAAATTAATTAAATAAAATTCTTACTCAAATTCCAGATTATAGCAACATGAATGTAATATTCCTCAAAATGTTCAGTCAATTTCCTCATGAAGAACATCGGAGTAACTGTAAAAACGAGGCCAAAAATCACATTTAGCACAAGCATCACTCGACAAAACATGTCTTTGCACGTTCCATTTGCCACAGGAAGTGTTCCAAAAAATCTGAAGAACCACAAAAAAGCACTCCACGTAAAAATTTCAACTAATTTCTTGTTTTTAAACATTTTTAATTAATTATTTTTTAATTTTTTAGTCTTATCTTGATATGAGTTCCTGATTGCTCAGCGGATGAACATCAAATAATTAAATTAATTGATTCACTTTGGTCATAACACCTTTTTTAACGATTGTAATAGAGCCTTGTCTGTCTATCAAACTAATTACTTTTATTAATTATAATTTTTCAGGAGCACGCGTGTGAAAAAGGATTAATGTGAATGACCTGAAGGTACGTGATGAGTCCATTTTTGACGTAATTTCGGGAAAAAGAGACAATTTTTGGGTGAAATGTTCCAAAATTGCATTTGTTTCATGTCTCATCGGTCAAGAACAATGGGAGATTGTGTAAATATTTACTTTTGATAACATAAACATTGCGCCACACCTCCGTAATTTCTCTAATATATCACATAGAAGTGATCAATTGCCTTTGAGTCAAGTATTTTGCGTTAATTTTTTTAGTCATTTAGCCTTTAGTCGCCGTTCGATGTGGACTTCCGTATTTTTTGTACAGCCAAATAATGTCACGAGCATATTCTTCAATATTTTTGGGAATTTTACGCTTTTGCGGATTTCTGCCCGTAGCAAAAACGAAAAAAACTGCAATTTTTGGTGTTTGCATGACCATTTTACATGGAATTCCAACAACCATTTTAACAATTTGGCCATTTTACAACATGATAAGACAGGGAGAGAATATAAACGAGTTAACTAAATTTATCATTATTACGGGAATGGTTTGGCAGTTCAGTAAGTATTCAATTTTTAATGTGAAAATTATATTTTTAACATTTTTTGTAGTTTACGGAGTTGGATATTGGATCAGCATGACACAATTGCTGCAAAACAGAAGCAATATTTCATCAATTTTAGATCATTTTTACGGGACAATCAATTTTGCAGACAATGAACATCGAAAATCGCTGAAAAAACTTCCTTTGAAATATTTTGTGGCATTTTTAGTGCTTTTTCCAACACTAATGGTGGCAATTTTTGAAATGGCATACTTTAAGTTGCGACTTATCATTGGATGGGTATATTATAGCTCGTTTTTGGTACTCAGAATGTTGCAAATTTGCATCGCTTTTGACTTGATAAAGCTGGAATTGGAACAAATTAATCGAAATTTGATACATTTGAACAAGAAAAAGCATTCAATTGATCAAATTTCAATGAAAAATCAAATTTTAAATGTGAAAGAGGCTTACAAACGAGTTTTGAGGACATCAGAAACAATCAATAAAGTTAATTCTTTCACGCTTTTGTCGCTAAGTTTGTTGCTGGCAACTACAAGTATTTGTACGACGTACTGGATGATGTTGTCGTTGCTGAAAAACGTACAAATCGTGAATTTTACGATACTTTTTTGTCAAGTTTTTCCTCCAGTTGTGCTTATTTGCATGGCTACGAAGCCAGGACAGGATTGTATCAATTTGGTAAGCTGTTAAAATATTTTTCTACTTCCAAATATTAAAAAAATAACAATTTCAGAGCAAATCGATAGGAATAAACATCCACTTATTAGCTGAAAATTCCGAGAATTTACTGTTAGTAATCCAAACCACGAACTTTGTGTCACAAAATCCAATAATTTTTACTGCTGGAGAATTTTTCACGTTAAATTATCAGTTAATAGGAACAGTGAGTTTTAAAAAAAATTTTAAATTTTAAATCAAATTTTTTTCACTATAAATTTTAGATGTGCACGACAAGCATAACTTACCTCATGATACTTATCAGTTTGGATCAAACACCAAAGGAAGAGACAACCGTAACTGTCAATCATGCCGAAGTTTGGGACGATTTTTATCAATTGTAGTACAACGAATCAACTGCAGTTTTTTTTCCATCACGTGAAGAAAACTTGTTTGGCAGGCGTTATTATGTCATTATCGATTCTCTCGTACCTTGTCGTCATTCTGATGGGATCTCATGGGAACTTGAACATATAATTTAAGGACGTGAATTATATTACGGTCATAAAATGAGGAATTTCCTTTCAGTAGTTTTAGTTTGCTTTAACTATTCACACGTTAAATAATAGGTTAACGGTTAGGCGGTTTGGAAAATTTCTTTTAATTATAGTTTTTTTTCAACAAAAATCTTAAAAATATAATTAAATTAATTTAAATTATTTAAACAAAATAATTAAAAAAAATCAAATAATATTGAAGCAAATTTAGTTAAAAAGTTGAAAAATTTAAATAAATTAAAAAAAAATAATTAAAACTAAATTAAGTTGATTAAATTAATTAATAGAAATTAATCAAATTTTAAATTTTTAAAATTAAGTTTTAATTGCCAAAAGAAACCAAAAAGTAGCTTGAAGAACAAAAAAAATTTTTTTTCATTAAATTTTTTTTTATAAAATAAAAATTATGTTTGTATCGATCTAATAACAATTTATAAATTAACTGTAAATTGTCCCTTTAAAACTTTTATTTTAACCACATAACAAATAAAAAATCCACAAGTTTATTTTACGTGACACATATCAACTAGTAAAAGGACTGCCGGAACGTAATTCCTATAATTAATTATTTTTTTCCTCGATATGTTATTAAATTAAAGTAAATTAAATTTATTGAGGAAATTTTTTTCTCACTTATTATTATTTTTAATTTTTTGCCTTTCCGTGACTAAAATTTTTTTTAAACAAAAAAAAAATATAATAACATGAAAATACGCTCAAATTCTTATTTTTTTTCAGAAAGGCTTTGGTTAAATAAACAAATTGAACATTAATTTGAGTATTGATGCCATTAGTCATTCAGTAACAAGTGGTCATTCGAAACGAACGGAAAGATGGTTAAATACCTGTTCAGCTTACTTTTGTGGCTTTTCCGAGTCTTTGGATTTCTGCCGGACTCGGAAACTGCTTGGATTGGATTTATATCGAAAATTTTCAGCGTGCTTCAAATTGCACTTAATATTGGAATGATGATTATTTTGACCGTGTTCTCGAATGTAGTCCTTGAGAAGTTTCCAAAAGCTTTTTACGTTTATGTTGGTTTTGGATTGTACTTTGGTAAGTTTTTTTCTTCATTTTCATACAAAATCTTAAAATTTTTAATTTTTTTTAGCTTCTTGTATCGCAAATATCATCATCATTATCGAAACTTTTATTTATCGCAAGGAGCAAACTTGTCTCTACAATCATTTATTTTGCTTAGCAAAAGACGTTTCACAACGAATGACCGACAAAGTCTTTCAACTCAAGCTTAAAGGCATGATTATGTTCCCATTGCTGGGTGTTTTGTTAGGCAATTGGCTCATCGGGATGTTTGAAGTCTTCGAATTGAATGCGTTGGCGTTCGTTTACTTCAATGCCTTTATGCTGCTTCGTATGGCGCAGTTTTACATGTTTGCGGATGGCATCAGAATCAAACTTGAAATCATCAATGAAGATACAATTGACATTTTCGAGCAGGAAAAGGACAATATTTCAATAGATTTGAAAAAAGTACGTGCTAAAATGGAAAAAATTCGTTCAGATTACTCCGCTGTGAAGCAATTAACGGATACCTTAAACGACACTGGAGGATGGTCGATGCTGATTTTGTGTCTTGTTTATACAGTTTTTCTCATTTGCTCGAGTTATTGGTTCATTTTGAGCCTGATGAAGGATATTGTGATGTTGAGGAATCATCAAGCTGTCAGTTATATCATTGTGACGGTGCTGTTTTTAACGGTTTCTAATCAACCATGTACTCAATGTTCAAATTTGGTAAGATTTTTTTTTTATTTTTTTACCTAAAAAAAATATTCTTTTTATTAAATTTTATTTTTAGAGCTCTCAAATCGCTTATAATATCCACAAAATTCAACAATTGGGCGAAAATCCAGAAAATGTGAATCAACTTGCATCTCAAATCGCAAGTAATCCCATAACTTTTACCATGGCAAATTATTTTCCGATCAATTTTGGACTTTCTGCTTCTGTAAGACTTTTAAAAGTTATCATTAGAGCAAAACTCAAACTTTTTTTTGTAGATTTTGGCATCGACTGTTACGTATTTAATGATTCTCATAAACTTTGACGAAAATCAAGTAAAATCTGGAAATGTTACTAATGAAACAATGGTCCTTTAAATCGATTTTCTCAAAAATTTTTCATAAAAAAATGTGTTTTTAATAAAATTAGATGTGATTTTTCTTCTAAAGTCATTCAAATAATTTTTTAAAACTTTTTTAGCTAATATTTTGATCAAATATCGTCTTTTTACGAATTTATAAGACCTCGACGTCTCAATTTAATTATGATCCATCACTTTCCCTTTCCAAAAAATAGTTCCCATAATATTTTTATTGTAATTTTCCTTTTTATAGATCCATTAAGCAATTAAACATGCGAATTGTGTGACTTGTAACCTGTCATTTTTTGACAAAAATTTAGTCATTTTCGTCTCGTTTAACTGATCACACGTGGAAAAGGCATCAAAAATAATTAATAAAAAATAATTGTATTAATTAATTGACCCATTTTAGTGAATTCTATTATTAATTATTCATTAAAGCCAATTTTTAGACATTTATTAGGGAGGTTTAATTGATAAAAAATTATCATGACGTTGATGAATTTGACTTTTCACACGCTTTTGTGGCTTTTCCGGATATTTGGACTCATGCCATGCTCAAGAACTCGTTGGATCAAAATAATTTCCATGTTTTTCAGTGGATTTCATGTTTTTGTCAATCTCATCATGATAATGCTCATCATCACTTTTGGGCAGGAAATGTTGAAACAGTACAACGGTCAATTTTTCGTCTACGTTGGAATCGGATTGTACAATTGTGAGTTGATTTTTTACTTTTTCTATTGAAATATCATTGAAATTTATTTATTTAGTGTGTGTCGTCGCCTATATCATCAACATTTCGGAAAGCTTTTTCCGTCGTTGTCCACAAGCAAAGTCGTTTGAACATTTGTACGCTCTCGCAAATGAGTCCTCAAAACGATTTAACGACAAATTATTCAAATTAAAAGTGAAAAGTGTCTTTATTCCGATACTTTTCACACTGCTTGCTATTTGGATGAATGGCGCTCTTCGCTTCTTCGGGAACCAATCAATTGTCTTTTTCTACTTTAACGCTTTTATTTTCCTACGAAATACTCAATTTGCAATGTTATCTGATGGAATTCGCATAAAACTGGAAATTCTCAACGAGGACATCGAGGATTTACTAAAAATGGAAAAAACTAAAATTTTTTTATACAACAAAGTACGAGGTCATATGGAGAAATTTCGTTGCGATTACCTGAAATTGAAGGATTTGTCGAATTGTGTCAATGAATCCACGGCATGGTCGATGCTGATGTTAACTTTGGTCTTTATGAGCTTTCTTATTTGCATGACTTTTTGGATTTTTTCGACATTCTTTAAAAATATTCATACTTTGCATCATTATGAGATGATTTGCTACATTCTTGCCTTGATGATAACTATGGGATTGACTGCTTATCCGTGCACATTGTGTCAAAATTTGGTAAAAAAAATTTTTTTTTTAATTTTTTAAAATTTTCTTTAAGGAAATTTCACTTTTAGAGTTCCCAAATCGGCTATAACATCCATAAATTACAGAAATTTGGAGAAGATCCCGCTATAATTAATCAACTTGCAACTCAAATCACTGATAATCCAATTATTTTCACGTGTGCTAGTTATTTTCCCATCAATTTGGGGTTTTTTGCATCCGTGAGTTCTAAATTTTATCAAGAAATAATTTTTTTTCGAAATTTTTTTTTATTTTTTTGTAGATTCTTGCCGCATCAGTAACTTATTTGATGATTCTTCTCTCTTTTGACAAAGATCAAGGACAAAATCTCATAAAAGGCGTCAATGGAACCTTTTAAGGCACTTTCTGATAATTTAATTTTGATTCATTGAGTGATAAATGTTGTTTCTGCATAAAAATTTAGTTATCTTGAACTCCCAAAAATATTTTTTTAAGTAATTTTTGGTCCAGAATCACTTAAATTGTTCTATTTGAGCAAAGTTTTGACTAAAAACTTACTTTTTGAAGATATTCGAGGACCTTGACCTTTGAATGTTGCCTGTTACGCTCATTTTAATTACCGTCAATTACTTTCCCTTCCCAAAAAAATGAGTTTCTTGGTATTTCAATTGCGTTATTATCCTCAAGAGAGCCATTAAGCAATTAAACATGCGAATTATCTGACTTTATATGTCGGTCACTTTTATTTGTCTACCAAAATTTAGTATGTTTCGTCCTGTCAAACCGGATACACACATAAAAATAACCTGAAAAAATAATAAAATTAATTGTGTGACCAAATCGATCATCAATTTGATATCAGATCTGAACTATTTTGGTAATCGAAAGAGCAATATGTCATTGATGAGTGTCACTTTTCACTCCCTTTTGTGGGTTTGTCGGATTTTGGGACTCATGCCATGCTCGGAGATTCGTTGGATCAAAGTTGTTTCTCGATTTTTCTGTGGATTTCATGTCTTAGTCAATATTTTGTTGATTGTACTGATGATAAATTTCGCCCAGTATCAGTTGGAAAAATATTCCGGACAATTTTTCGTCTATGTTGGGTTCGGATTACACGTCAGTAAGTATATTTTATTATTTTTCTTCACTAACATGTAATCAAATAATTTTTTTTTACTAAGTTTGTGTTGTCGCCTACATCATTAACATCGTGGAAGGCTTTATTCATTGCCGACAACAATCAAGAGCATTTCAAAATTTGTATGAACTCGCCAACGAATCCTCGAAACGGTTCAGTGACAAACTCTTTAAGCTAAAATTGAAAAGCATCCTCGTTCCGTTTCTTTTTTCGCTGCTCGGCGTTTGGATTTATGGCGCAATTAACTTCTTCGGATGTGAGGTTTGGAGTTTTTTGTATCATAATGCCTTCATGTTCTTTCGAAACATTCAATTTAACATGTTGGCCGACGGAATTCGTATAAAACTGGAAATTTTGAATGAGGATCTCGAGGATTTACTGAAGACCGAACGTGCTAATGACAAGTTTTCATGTGAAAAAGTACGACGTGAAATGGTGAAAATCCGTTGCGATTACCAAAAATTGAAGGATTTGTCAAATTGTGTCAATAATTCCACGGCATGGTCGATGCTGATGTTGGCTTTGCTCTTTGGATGCTTTTTAATTTGCACAAGTTACTGGCTTTTCACGATTCTTTTTAAAGATGTTGATATGTTGACTCCATTGGAGATGATTTGCTACATTTCGGCGTTGATGCTTGCGATGGCGGTGTCTGTTCATCCATGCACTGAATGTCAAGGCTTGGTAAAAAAACTTTTTTGTAATTTTAAGTTTTTTTTTTTAAACGAAATTTTACTTTTAGAGCTCCCAAATCGGATATAACATCCATAAATTACAGAAATTTGGAGAAGATCCTGCTGTTATTACTCAACTTGCAACCGAAATAACCGATAATCCAATTGTTTTCACGTGTGCTGGATATTTTCCCATCAATTTCGGGTTTTTCGCATCTGTAAGTTCTAAATTTTACTAAAAAAAATATTTTTTCTTAGATTTTCTGTAATTTTTTTTGTAGATTCTTGCCACAGCAGTCACATATTTGATGATTCTTCTCTCGTTCGACAAAGATCAAGGACAAATGCTCGTTAATGGTACATTAAAGTACAATCGCACTCACTAAAGTTCAATTGCTTTTGTTGAATGTCTGACAAAACGAAACACGCGCAAAAGAATTTTGTGATAACACAGTCTGGAGTATTTTTAATTGTACTTTTTTTTTAATGTGTTAAGTCCAAAGTATCAGTTTTCAGAAAATATTCATGAATGGTAATCGTAATTTTAAATGTTTGTTTTTTGTGTTAAAAGTGATTGTAGCCGGATCTAAAAGAATAAAAAAAAATAATTGATAAAAAAATATTTTTTTTGCATTTTACCGTTAATTAACAAGCAAATGCTTATTTTCTTGAACTGAGGTATTTACCGTTAATGTTTTCAAAAAAAAAAAATAATAATAAATAAAAAAATTAAATGTAAAATATAATTTTTTTTCCTTCGAATTTAATTGCATGAAAATAATTTTTCGTAAAAAAAATTAATTCATTAAAAAATTAATTAATTAATTATTTTTTAATTTATTTTAATGAATTGTTTAATTTAATTTAATTAATTAATCAATTATTTTTTTTTTTTAATTTTATTTTTATTTTATTGAATTTTTTTTAAAAATTTATTTAAATTTTGAATAAAAATTACATTTGATAAATTAAAAGAAAAAAAAATCCAGACAATCACAGATAATAAAAAAAAATCTTGACCTTTCACATTCAAACCATGAATGAACTTTAAAACAAATTTCTAAACAAAAATCCAATTTCACTTTTTATTTGAATTTATTTCTCTTCTCTTTCAAATCCAATTTATTTTTGGCAAGCGCCAACGTATGCTCGAATTATTTAAAAATAATTCGCATTTAGCAGTCATTGACATTCTTATCATTCTGAGTCAACATAAACATTTTTTTAAAAATAAACTTTATTCCAAACAACATTTCAAAGCGCGTCGTCGACGACGAGAGAGAGAAGAAAACACATTCTTCGTTGGCAAAAGGTGTCCTAGGTCAGCGATAAATGGTTCGTTGAATTCAGACACGTTTTTATTGCGTGCATATTTCTTTCATATTTTTATTTCTCGTCTCAACATGATGCAACGACATTTCATTCAGTAGTGTTAGTGTTGCAACGAAACATGTTTTTATTTTTTTTTTAAGAAATTTTGTACTTTGGAATGGCATGTGAATTACTTGTGTAGCTCTCCAAACGCACCGAGAGATATTAAAATGTTTTTATTTATAAATAAACGATAATTCACTTTCGCTTTTCATTCACTATTGTTTATTTACTCTTCGTTTACTCTTTTTTTTCGTACACTACACATAACTCCCATACACACGTACCGAGCGAAAAACGAGAAAAAAAATAAAAATATGAATGAAGGAAATGCAAATTGAAGAAATCCACAAAAATCGATAATTTTCTTATGCGACTCACATGCAATTATGCTCTCTCACACATACTACCAACAACACGAGACACACATGTGAATGTGTGAAAAACTGTCTGGAGAGTCAATTGTTCGCCAAAATCCACGTACAACAACTACCGGTCCCGCCATTCATACAACTGTCTCGCTCGTTTCAATGGAAATTGTTGCGCCATCTCACTCGACTCGCAACGCAGAGAGTTCGTCGAAACGATATTGAACCATTCAAAGTTAGTAGTGCTCAATCCGCGTGCGTGTAATGACTTAAAAAATAGTCGGTCTGTCGAGTTTTGTTCGTAGTTCGTACAAAGCTACACATTTTTCAACCATACACCGCGGGCGCCGTAATGTACAATCGAGTACACGACAAAAGCAAAAAAAAATATGAAAAAAAGTTTTTAAAATTTTTTTAAGTTTGAGAATTCTGTAAGAAAAATTTCCGTATTAATTGCCAAAAAATACGCACCAACATCACATCGCACTGGAACGCAGAAAATTTGTTGTTATTGCTATTAGAGTGGTTGTGTAACAAAAAATTATATATTAAAAAAAAAGAAATTTGTGTCTATAGCGTACATAAGCATCGCACAATACATAAAATATTGTTGTTGTACATAAATGTAATAAATAGTAGTAACATAAGATTACAAAAAAAAGAAGAAAAGTGACAAATATTTTTTTACAAAACAAAAAAAAAAGATGTACGAACTATTTCGATTGCTCGTGCTCGCCTACTTGTGGGTCGTAGCCGTAATTTTCTCCATCTACCTAGTTATCTACTTAATTACAAGTGTGATAAATCAACAGAGCAAGTTATGTTATCACTTGAAACTCTTTTTCCTCTACTACACATTCACGATGGCTGCGATCATAATCCTGCCCGTGATGCTCCTTCGCCCACGAAATGTCGACAATTGTAGGTAAATATCGAGTTAGCGTCAATTTTCCTAATTTTTCCCGGAAAAAAACTAAAAATTAATTTTTTAAAGTTTAATTTGTTGGGTTGTGCGCCAACTTCCGTCATCAATCGATATTACATGGGAGATACGACGCTCCGATATTCTCGCACAACCGGAAGGCAGTGTTTTAGTTGTAAATCATCAGTCAGAATTAGACTTATTAGGTAATTATGAAACTTTAATTCTAATTCGTCATTCTCACTCTTTAAATTGGTACTTTGGGCACAACACTTCGAAACCATATTAATGTCAAAATAAACAAACAAACACATAAAAAAAAACATACAGACACAGTGTGCAATTATTTACAATTACAATAGAAATCGGAAACAACAAAAAGGGGTTGCGACTAGAAAATTTCGAAAACAACACATTTTTGCTAACAATTAAAAACAAGAGTCTCTGTGATGGTAAAAGGTACTTAATGAATTATTTTATTAAATGCGGGACGACGACGACAAATTATTGCGTCGTACCTGCTTGGAATGAAGTAAAGGTGAAACATTTGTGGAAGTAAAACGAATGAAAGTGTAAAACGGGAGGAAGTGATGAACGAGTTTTTTGTCACCAAACGTTTGTGGTGCGATGTCGGTTACGTTGGTGATGGAAATTGTCGTAAGTTTTCCCGTTAATTAAAGTTATTCTGGCATGTTTGAGGTTTTTGTGATGGAAAGAAATTACATGAAATCGATTATTGATGAGTTTGAAGGAATTTTGGCCACAAAAAAATATTTTATTAAAAATAAATTTAAAAAAATTAAAATTTAATTAAAAAATAAATACCAAATTTAAAAAAAATAATAATTATAATTATAATAATAAAATAAATTTCAAAAAATTTAATTATCAGCATTATTTATTTTTTTAAATTATTTATTTTTTAATTAAATTTTAATTTTTTTTAAATTAATTTTTTTTTTATGTATTTTTATTTTTTAAAAATTTATTTATAAAATATACATTAAAAAAATTAAATTAAACGTAATTTAATGAACAAAAAAATCTTAAATGGAAAATTTTCTATAATTTTTCATTAAATAAAGTACTTGAGTTCGTTAATCATTCTTTATTAAAAATTTTCCAAGTATCTTGAAATTGTCTCAAGAGGTTCTTAGAATGGAAATTTTTTTACAATGAATGATTTTCCATTCAATTTTTTAATTAAATTTCAAGTATGGAAAGTAAGAAAAACGTCAAAAATGTGAAGAATGAAGATTAAACAAATTAATTGAACTCTTGAAAATGTAAGATTTTAATTGAAAATGATGGAAAAACAAACTTGATAAGTACTCAAATTAATTTTTTTCTTCTCATGAAGGTCAAAAGTTGATTTTTTTCACCAAATTAATTAAAAAAATATATTTTAAGATAAAAAATTCTCTCTAAGTTTCTATGTTTAAAAATTAGTTCAAAAATGAAGTATTTATGGAAGTTTAACTCAAGTATTTTAGAAACTTTTAATGACATTTTTCGATCCATTGAAGTCCAAAAACCTTTTTAAATATTTTTATTTAATTCAAAACTACTAAAAACATCAAAATAAATGAACGACAAGACAAACTTTGCTAATGGAGCTCTAATGACATGGAAAAGTGATTTCAGAAGGAACTTTCACAACAAAAATAAACAAGTCCTTAAATAAATGATGGGTTTTTATCAAGGGAATTTCACGCAACTTTCGATAAAACAAAGTTTTTCTTTATGACTTTTGTTTTTTCTGCACAAAAAACTATCATTCAATGTTCGTTTTTATCAGAAGGAAATCCTTTTTTCATTGGAATCTCTTCAAAAAAATTTTTTTTTGCTTCAGTTCTACTTAACAATGTCATTTATCACACCTCGATCCTTCAAAAAGACAAAAAAAAATCCTCGTGGCTAAAAAAATGTTGATCCAAAATAAATCGAACCTAATTTACGTCATTCATCAAATTCAAATTCGGACAACTTTTGATAGGTGATAGTTGTCTAACAACTAAAAACACTTTTAAACTTTTTTTTTCACATCTCACGTTTTATCGATCAAGGTCATCAATGTTAAAAAGACTCCTTCCTCCTAAATAGCTTTTTTTTCTTCTCTAAAACTATTTTTACATCGTTCCATCTTGTCACACTTTGCAACTTTTCGATTGACAACAACAACAGCTACAGCTTAGTTCTTGTTCCGATCGACTAACTTGATTGTATTTTAATTATATGTGTTGCACATCGACTGCACCGAACAAGCGACGTAATTGAATGCAATACTCGAGTCGGCAATCGTAATTCAATAGACTTTACGGACATTGTCTTTTCACTTATTTATTTATATATTTTTGCTTCGTGCGGTAATAATAAATAATAGTAGGTAGTGATAAAAAACACAACAAGAAACGGTGCACTACTTAGTTCATTCATTCATTCGCTCGGTTGTTCAAATTGAACAATAGACTTTTTTCACGTTTTTTCCAAGGATTTTTTTTGTTTTAAAGAATGTAAGAAATTTACGTCTCGCAAATCGAGAAATATGGATTTTTTTCATTCATTTTTCATTTCAAATCAAAGGAATTTTCTAAAAATTTTCCTAAATTTCCTAAAATTTTTCTAAAATACTAACTAAATTTTATTTTTAGAAATTTTTCAAAAAAATATAACAAAAATTAATGAATTTTAATTAATTTTAATTTTTAATTTAAATTAAATAAAAATTAATTAAATTTTATAAATTTTAACATGTTTTATATTTTCACACATTTCAAAGCAAAAAACTTAATTATAATTTTATAATAACCATTTACAATTTTTGTTTATATTTTTTTTTGTCATTTTCTAAAGCTATTAAAAAACTTTAGAAAATATCGATACAATTTGAGAAAAATCATTGAAAAAATATTTTTCCTTATTAAATAACAATTGTAACGAATTTTTTGTTAATTTTTAATTCTTTCTGGACTCATTTACATTTAAAATTTTTAAACCGAGTTTTTTTTTAAATTGTTCTTTAAAAAATAATTTAATGTCATTCAACTTAAAGGTATACCTACAGATAATTTTAACGTCTGAAATTAAAAAAAATATTCAATAATTATTTTTTTATGCAGAAATTGTCATTTGACAGTTTTTTGATTTTTTAAGGCAAAACAAGAATTATTTGCAAGAAATTAATGTCAATGTACCTAAAAAAGACATCTCACAAAAAATACTTTTGTCTAAAAATCACTTAATTTTGATGCAAATCTGACTTAAAAAGTTTTTTTTTGTCTTAAAAAGTTCTTAAAAAGTTTGTCTTAAAAACAAATTTTGCTGAAAATGTTTATTGTCATCAAAAAACTTCAAATTTTCACACAAATTTGGCTCAAAGTTTCATTTATTTATATCCTTTTTATGTTAAATTAATTTTGTAAAGCTCCTTTTTTCAAAAAATACTTGTTGTACCAAAAAATACAAAATATATTTTTTTCAAAATTTTTAAATTTTTTAAAATTTTTCCTTATGGAATCTTAAATATTAAGCCTTTAAGAATTTTTTATGAAATTAAATAAAAATTTTTGTACTTTTGATGAGATTCAGTAACTATAAAAATTAAATTTAAAAAAATCACTTAAATTTCACTGAAAAAATTTTAATTTTGCGAAACATGAATTTTACACAATATTTGTCTTGATTCATAATCACAATAATAACAACAACAACAAAAACACACGAAACTACTACATTATTCCACACATACTAAACAGCTGGAATGTGAATGCACCGTAACTTGGACATAAATAAATAAATAAAAAAAGGTGAAATGTGATAACAAAAAAAAAATCTGTTTTGATGGTGGTTTGGTTGGTCAATCGATTTTTTTGTTACGATAATTATATTTTTAATAATTGACACGCGGGTTTTGGTTCAACATATTGGTAATTGATCAATCTCATATACATAAATAAATACAGGCATCTCAATGAAGTAGACACAAAAATAACACTTTTTTTCCTAACACTTTCAATGCTTTCTCTTGTTTTTTTTTTACGTTACACAATTTAAGTACACTACAAGACACTGTACACTTTTTCTAACTTTTTTTTTATCTGTCTGTCTGGCGATTTTATGAACGTCTTTGTAAATAAATTTTTTTTCGCTTTCGTTTTTTACCTTCTCTCTTGAGGTCTTTTTTAATTTTTTTATTTAACTAAAACAAAAAACTCTTTTTTTTTTGGCTAATTAACAAACAAAAAACACTTCATTGAAAAATTTAC
This sequence comes from Culicoides brevitarsis, assembly GCF_036172545.1. Taxonomy (NCBI): domain Eukaryota; kingdom Metazoa; phylum Arthropoda; class Insecta; order Diptera; family Ceratopogonidae; genus Culicoides; species Culicoides brevitarsis. The sequence continues at coordinate 33,857,501 of NC_087085.1, read as the reverse complement.
GAGACAATTTACTCAAAAAAGCAATTTTTCTACAATTTCAGATCCAAATAAAGTAACATTTACCATTAATATGCCAAAACCCGGATTTGTGTCTAGCGCTGGCTAAGAGAATCTCAGAGTTTCTTGACCCAAATTCCAAATTTGTCCCCAAAAAACGAACTGAGTAAATATGTGTCGCTGCCGCGCAGTACAAAAACAGACAATAAAACATATTAAGACAATATTGGCCCTGTGTATGTGTCCTTGTGGTGTTGTTCAAGCCACGTTTTGGTGTACAGCTTAACATTTTTTCATAGAGATAGTATTATTTTTATTACATTTTTTTATGGTTAGCACAAAATGTATGTATAGAATTAATGTGGAAGCTCAATTTAATTATTTTTATTCAAAAAAATAAAACCAACCCATCATTAATTATTTTATTTTATTAATTTTTATCATTTAAGTCATTTTTTGTAATATTTTTTAACATTTCAAAAAATACACGTCGAACCAAAAAAAAAAGTTAACTAAGAAAAATTGGTTTTTTCCTTACACTTTCCTTTTACACTGTGTTGGCTGGTAGGTTTTTTCTTGAAAGGTGAAGAGTCATAAATTGTCTTGGATGTCGTGTCACATGCGAATATTTGGAGTTTTAGTTAAATTTTGAAGCAAATATAGTTTTTTGAATGTAAATTTGGAAGAAAAACATGAAAAGTTCTTATTTTTTTTTTAACAAAATTAAACTTCCAACAGATATATTTCGTTATAAAATTTGATGTTTTCGATTTTATCACAAAATAAATTCCAAAAAATATTTCAAAACGATAAAGTTTATATTTTGACTAAAAAAAAATAAATAAAAAATTATGAAATTAAAATTTCAAGAGTTCAATGCAAATTTTGTCAAAAAAAAATATTTTAAACAAAAAAAAAATGAAAAATTATTTTTTCATATTAAAAAAATTCATTAATCTTGAATAAAATTTCATTTCAAGTTTATTAACTCGTTGATTTAATCTTTTTTAGCAATGAAGTTGAACTCTAAATAAATATTTTTCAAAGTTTTTATGTTAAAAATATGAGTTTTAACGAAAAATCTTGATTAATCTGACATTTTTGTCAAATTTTCATTAAATTCTGTACAAAAAATTCATGAAATTCATATAAAAAATTATAATTTTAAAAATTCTCGAGCATTTTTAAGTTCAATTGTACTTCAAAATTAAAGTTTCTTAATAAAATCTATTGTTTTATTATAAATAAAAATATTATTTTGACAATTTCGTTATCCTCTATGCTCAAACTTCTCGAAAAGCGATAAAAAAAACATGCCATTGATTATCACTTGAATAATTTTTTCCATAAAAAATGATAAAATTCGCCCTTGATTGACATCCTTTAATGAAAAGTCATTATTTTCCATCAAAATTGACTGACGTTGCTCCCTTCATCTATCGAACGTCAACATCTCTACACCATGACTGACAGCTATAATTAAAATTCTGCGCGTTCGAGAAAAAACTCATCCGCTCTCGACTATTAATTGAAGACGTCTCATCGTCACACTCGACCTGAAATCACAAAAAAATGAACAAATTATCTTTTTCAAGGATAAAAGTGCTTTAATTGGCCCGAAATTCAAGCGAACCGACGTTACGTCATGAATTTGCATGCTTTTTCATTGTCTTTACATGCAACTCGCTCAGCATACATTCGAAAGTTCGTGGCCTAGATAACGTAACGGCAGATAAAAAACTATTTAAACATGTTTTTTTTACGATGACAACGCCGAAAGTGCACCCTTCAGCGAAAGTTTTCGTCTCGCTAAATGCGAAGATCAACAAAAAACTCGTTTTTTGTGCCGAATTTACGCATCTCATCACTTCGCGTGTGATTATTAAATCAAAAACACGCGACAACGACGCAAAAAACACAAATTCTAGAATTTCTTGACCTAGCTGAGCTACATGTGTACATCTCATCTATCGCAAATGCATATTTGGAGCAAATTTATCAATAAAATGTGACAACGTCGTGCATCCATAGCTCAAACAACAACAGAGCAATGAGACGATAAATTGTCATTGAATTGCTCGTTGTTTATTTTTCGTCACATTCACATGAGAATGCACTTAATTTTTCGCATTCAAACAGGTTTTCGGATTAAATTTTATGATAAAATGTCAAAGTTCCGACAATATTTTTCAATATTTGGCAAATAAAATCCACTTTATATCATATCTTTTCATCTCTCCGCCTATTTCGAGTCCAAATGAAACTAAAAGTTGTTGAAAAACGTGTCTAAAATTAAAAAACAAAATTTATGACGTCAGTTGTTGTTATAAAATCCGAGTCAACAATCAGCTGTTGGACCAAAAAATTAAAATATTTGCTTTAGGAAATGTTTTTTATAGAAATATTTTGATCAAATACGATTAATTTTTTGAGTTGTTGCCATAAACCGGTTGAAATTTTATTTATTTAATTAATTCAGAAACGATATTCGGATCATTTTGTGTCTACAAAGCCATTCGTGGTATCAAATAATGAAATGTCTTTCGTGAATATTAATTAAGAAATTTGTTGTGTTGAATTTAATATCATGAATTCTCTGTGATGTAACAATGGCGCACATTATTTCATAATCACTGAGAAGAAAATTTTTGTTAGATTTTAAAAATTTTTTGATAAATTCTTGATTTTTGATAAATTTAAGAATTTATCTTTAAAAAGCCGTAAAATGAGGCAAAACTTATTTTTTCTGATTAAAAATAATTTAAAAAAAAAAAATAAAAAAATAATAAATAAAAATTTTTTGGCCGAAAATTGAGTTCTTGTTTTTCGAACCACTATTAAAAATTGGATTAAATTATTTTTTTTTTAATTTGAGTCACACGACGAATTTTAATATTTTTTGATGGCAATCTTCTCATAAATTATGACTTCAAAATGCAAATCTGAGTTCATTGATTGTCTCAACAGCTGATCTGATGTCATTCGTTTGTTAAAAAAATTCAATTTCGGGTAAAAAAATGTTTCCTTACCTCAAATCTTGTATTTTTCGATAATTTTTGCTTAATTTTTTCCCCAAAAAGAGACTTCTATAGATGAAATTTCATTATTTTGAGGGATTTTTAATGACATTGGGGAGTTACTGCCACTGATTTCTTCTTTGCGGCAATCCAGAAGTAATCACTCACTCATAAATAATTCAATTTATGCACTTTCAATATCCAATCCACACAACACGGAGCGCAATAATTCGATTAGATTCCATTTATATTGTTCGTGTTTGATGTTATTATATGGTTCGTTTGTTCACGACGCAAAGACGATGCCCATCCAAAGACGAAAATTGAATTCCTTTAAAAAAATTTTTGTTTTTCCTTCAAAATTCTTGCAGCCAAAGTAAATATCAGGGAATTGATCACACGCTCCACACTAATTGTGAAGAAGGAAATTCTCTATCTCGTGCCGTTCGGTCAATTATCGTGGCTCGCTGGCGTCGAATTTGTCAATCGCAAGAATTCAGCGCAGGCCAACAAAGTGCTCGATGACTGCGAAAAGTTGCTCATCAGTAAAAACATCAAAATTTGGGTATATCCGGAGGGCACGCGCAGCTATGGCAAAGGTATGCTCCAGTTTAAACGAGGTGCCTTCAAAATTGCAATAAATGCTCAGGCGCCAGTTGTGCCTATCGTTATCTCGCCGTACTATTTCATGGACTACAAGAACAATTCGATGCGATCAGGTAAGAAATTTTAAATTTTTTTACAAAAAAAATTTCGAAAATTAAAAAAAAACTTACTTAGGACACGGAATCATCTCCGTTCTCGATCCAATTCCCACGAAAGGCTGGAACATGGACCAGTGCGACGAGTTTGCCGAGATGGTGCGACAAGCGATGGTCACGGAATACGAAAAACTCGGCCAGGAACTTACGAAAATGCAGCAAGACAGCGACTGGTTGAACGTAAAACGACCAATGCGTCTCGTGAAATAACATGAACAGTAACAAAACGTTTTTCTTATCTAAGTTAAATGAGCAAAATCCGAAACAATATGTTTTCCAAGCATCAATATCAAAACACAAAATCGTTACTTATCACAAAAAAAAACTTCATAAAAATAGCGTCACACTTACTTATTAAATAGAGAGCGTTTTTTTTTGTATTGAATTTCACATACGATTAACCATAACAAGCAGCTAGATATAGAAACCCTTTGAGAGGCTATTTATAGAATACTCTTGCTTTTTTTTCGCCGCTCACTTGCTCGGTAGAATATTAGAGTTTGGTCCCTTTCAACTCCCTCAACGAACCTTTTTAAGCTCCTTTTATTGTTTGCGTCCTTTTTTTATTCACTTAATTTCTGTAAATACGTTTTTTTTTTGTAAGTCACATCAGAAATTTAATGTTAAGAGAAAAAAAAGACACAGCCCAGTTTTTTTTTATTAGGAGAATTAGGAGAAAAATTACGTAAATAATAAGAAATAAAATAATCAACGTCGGTCAGGAATTTTTTTTTACATTTTTTGTAATAAATATTAAATAAAATAATCAATAGGTCATAATGATTTCACCCCACTCGACACGGTTTGAAAGAAAAACTTCCAAGAACACATTAAAAAATTATTCGAATGTCTAAAAAAAACCAAGTAAAACTTAAGAAATTAGGAAATAAAAATTGTTATAAAAATAAAAGAAGTCAAATTTGCATAAAATAGTGGTGATAAATGTAAAAAAGCATTAAAAATGCTCCCTTATTAAAGATTATAAGACAGAAAAAAAAATTGAAAACAATACCTTCAGGATATTATTTAAAAAAAAATAATTATTAATAATAAGGATATGAAGACAAATAAAAAAAAAACAAAAATTGTTAATAAATAATAAAAATTTTCATTAATTTATCAAAACTTTTCCAACTAAAAGCATCAAAGGTAATGACCGACAAAATTACTTGTTGTGCCATGTAATCAGTGAAAATACAAATTTAATGAAGGTAAGTACTTATTTACTATTTTTAAATAAATTTCTCTGTGACAACTTAGTTAAAAGTTACAAGACAGGTTGGACAGACAGATATCATCCAAAAAATTTTGTTGTCATGGTCGAGTTTATTTTTATTTTATCATCGTTATCACGAATGACGTGCAGATAAAAATTATTTTTGGTGCTTTTGTCGCTTTTGGGTTATTTTTTGATTAATTTGTCGCTTTTTTGTTTATTTTTAGATTTTGTGAATTTGTTGATAACTGCAGGAAATTGAGTAATTACGAGATAATTTTTTTTATTAGAGCATGAATTAAATGAGATTTTGATAATTTTTCATGATAATTTCAATTTTGAAGGTATTTGAAGTGTTTAATGAATTTTAAATGGAAAATTTTGATGGATTTTTAATGAGTTTATTTTCAATAACGGTATTTTTGGTGTTTGAACATGTTGCGCATGCGCAGTTTTATTTTAAATGTTTTTTGGCAATAGATGTCAGTAAACGTTTTGAAGTGAAAAAAATAACAAAAATCGTTAAAATACTTGAAAATTTTTATATTTTAATTTTTTTAAGTATCGAATACTCATAAAATTGTTCAAAATATTTTTTTAAAATTAAATTGAAATTTTTATTAAATTAAATTTTAAATTGAAAAGTTATTAAAATTTTATTGTAGTATATGTTATAACTACTTTTTAAAAAAGGCCCATTTTGTGATACCCTATCGAGAAAACGTCGAAAAATTGTCAGAATTTTTTTTAATTTTAAAATTTCCCGGCTTGAACAAAAAAATCTCGAGCCCAGGCCTCAAAGTTGGGAAAAATGACGAAAAAACGTCATTTTTTGGGCAAAAAAGTATCCTTATTTTTATAGCCGAATAAGCAAAATTTAGAAAACGTCCAAAACAAAAGTTATTTCTAATATCAAAACCTTCATTTTGAGACGGAGAACCGTGATCTAGCTTAATTTTGAAAAATCGGTATGTGAGCCCTCATAATAAGAGGATTTTGACTTAAATTTTTTTTAATCAATTTTTTCGCTAACATCTTTAAATGGCTCCTGTACATCGAAAACGCAAAATTTAGAAAAAGTCCAAAACAAAAGTTGTTTCTAACATCAAAACCTTCTTTTTGAGACGGAGAACCGTGATCTAGCTTAATTTTCAAAAATCGGCCCTCATAATAAGAGGATTTTGACTTAAATTTTTTTTAATCAATTTTTTTCGCTAACATCTTTAAATGGCTCCTGTACATCGAAAACGCAAAATTTAGAAAAAGTCCAAAACAAAAGTTGTTTCTAACATCAAAACCTTCATTTTGAGACGAAGAACCGTGATCTAGCTTAATTTTCAAAAATCTGTACATGAGCCCTCATAATAAGAGGATTTTGACTTAAATTTTTTTTAATCAATTTTTTTTGCTAACATCTTTAAATGGCTCCTGTACATCGGAAACGCAAAATTTAGAAAAAGTCTTTTTTGTAGTTTTTTAGTACAAGAATTGGCAATAATTTCTCTTAAACTAAACAATGACTCGGTACACAAACGGGTTATGTAACAAACATATACTACAATTCGAATTTGCTTTGCTAATTCAAGGTACTTTTTTTTAAATTTAAAGAAAAAAAATAATAAAATAAAATTAAAACTTTAAAAAATCATAATTTCAAAAATTTTCAAGGAAATTCTATATAATTTTGCATTTTTATAAAATTTTGTTCAAAAACTATTAAAAATTAATTTTAACAAAAATTTTATCATATTTTTATAATTTTGAAAAATCATAACTTTAAAAAATTTTTAAGAAAAAAAAAAATTTAAAAAAAATTTTTTAACTTTTTCAACAAATTTTTATTTTTTCCTCAAAAATGTACTAAAATTGAAGTTTTTGTTCAAAAAATCAGCCAACAATCCCCAAACCAACCATTCTCTTCAATTCTTCTTGCATAATTTTCGTATATTCCGGATTTCTCATTGTTATACGGTGCATCGCTAATGGATCTGTCATGTCAAACATCTCTTCAGTTTTAATTTGAGAGAAATCCGCAAATAGAAGCATCATCATTCCCGTGGTAAGCATCAATTCTAACATTAAAATTTGTTAAAATTTCATAAAAAAATAAAAATTTAATTTTTTACCAATTATTCCATTTTTCAAGTAATCAATATTGATATCGAGCAACGTAGGAATGCGTCCCAAGTATCCCAACTTCTTCAAAGTACCCGAAAATTCGTCGTAATAATATTGCATCATCTCAGCACGACGTTCACGGGCTTCGGCATTGCACACCATGAAGTTAAAATAAGCCAAATCGATCGAGCACGAGTTCCATAAGCAAAATTGGAAGTCAAGAAGCAACAATTCCGTGATTTTTCCTTCGGTTTTTTTGAACATCATGTTCTTCGAGTGGAAATCGCAATGATTTAACACGGAGAACGTTCTTTCGTTCTTGCCCAAATACACATTTCGCAGTTTTTCCGCCATTGTAGCTCGAGTGTTCTTCAATTTTTCAATGACATGCGACCAATCGCCTTCCCATTCGCCAACAACTTCAACAAGGAGGTCAATTGTTGGAAGCATGAAGCTCTCGACGACGGTATCGTCCGAACCTGGTACTTTGGACATGATCCAAGAGTCAGTAAAGTTGCTCAAATCCATGCCGTTCGCTTGAAGATACATCGAAGCAGCATGAAATTTGGCCAAACGCGAAGCTACCATCTTTGCATCGTCAAAACCGAGCGTTTTTTCGGTCATTTCATAGCCCAAAACGGAAATATCTTCCATGATGATGATCGGCGCCGGATCACTCGTTTGATAAATAAGTCTATAAAATAGTTTATTTTGATAAGTGACGTCAAATCATGATTTCGCGCACAATAATTCAATCAGTAATTACGAAAGAGATAAAAAAAATTATAAAATTTGATAAAAACGAACCTTGGACCAAGAATGGTATTGTCGCCCGAAGCTGCCAACACTCGTTCCATCTCCGGAAGTACTTTTCCATACATTTGCATTTCCGTGCGGAATGCCGAGCTATCCTTGAGAAAATCCGCCTTGACTCCTTCCATAACGGGAACCGTTTTGAGAATGACACTCATGCGTTCGCCGATTTTTTTGTACTTGGGTGAGTCATATTCGATCATCACGCGGAACATGATGCTGGCAAAGTGATCGCCGACCTTCGTGGCGGGCTTTGATTCGAAATTTTTGACAATGACTCCGTTGTCGTGGCAAAATGAACCGAGGGCACGCTCGAAAAAGGCCTTGTCCATCCATTGGGGAGGAACGAGCTCGTCGGTGTTGAAATTTGCTGACATTTTTTAGAAGCGAAAACAGGTCTGGAATGCACGAAAGATGAGAAACGACTGAATTGAGCAAAAAATTATTATTTGTTTTGTACTCAATAATTATCTTTATTGAGTGGAAGATAACCAACATCGAAGTTATTGTTTTAAATGAGAAGAGAGGATTTCGTGAGAGATATTTTAGCGTCATTTTTCAACAGAAAATTGATATTACGCAATATTTTTTTGGTTGTTGAAGTCAGTGAACTCAGTCAAAACAATAAAAAGTTCTTTGTTTGCGATTTTTTGAGAGAATTAACCAAAATTTTTGTTAATTGAAAAATTTTGAAAAAATTTTGGAGATTTTATTGATTTTTATACATTTTTTTAACCAAAATTTGATGTAAATTTTTTAACATTTACAATTTTTATGAATTTTTTATTCACAAAATTTTGTTGTTCAAAAAAATATTTAAAGATTTTTTTTTTCAATATTTGATGTAAATTTCTTAACATTCACACATTTTCGACGCTAAAAATTAATTATTTCAAATATGTTTTTATAAAACCTTAAAAAAAATTTTGAAATTTTGAAAAAATTTTTAAACTAAAGAAGTTTTTTGTAGAGTTTTCACCAAAAAAAAAATTTGGAACGGTCTAAATATCTTGAAAATTTAAAAAAAAAATTATCCAAAGAAGTTTTTTGTATAGTTTTCACTGAAAAAAAAAAAAATTTTTAAACAAATTTTTTAACAACAGAGAAAAATAACTTTATTTTTTGGTTCTTTTTGTATCACACATCTCTCGGGATCGTCAACTTCAGTTCGTACATCAGCTCGTTGATATCAGAGGAGAATTTGAACAGATCTTTGTATTCCATTTTGTATCTTACGACTAAACTATGAGCATTATAGTTCTCCCAATTCCATAAAATTACTTTTTTATTTTGTTCCGTGAGGTTTTCTATCAAGCTGGATAGTTTCTGTAACGAAAAATTTAATAAAAATTCATAAAAAATATTTTTCTTTAATTTTTAACAATTTTTACCTTCATCGCTGTCACATCAATACTCTGTACAAATCTTCCATTGATAACTATGAACTCGGCATCTTCATTTTCTAACACAAATTTCGTCACTTTGTACCGAAAAAAGTCCGCCGATGAGAAAATTAAGCTTTGATTCGGTGTCACGATCATTATTTCGTTCTCATCAATCGTTAATCGTTCCATCGAAACACTCGGACGTGATGTTGAGTACAGTAAAAGTGCTAAATTGACAGCAACTCCTATTAAAATCCCCTCTTCCAAGCCAATGAAGAGACACGTAAGTAACGTAACGATTACCGGCAACACATCAATCCTTTTAATCCTAAAAGTTTTCAGAATTTCCTTGAATTCCATCATTGGAAACATCGCAGAGATGATGACAGCTGCCAACACGGCTTTCGGAATGAAATAAAATGTCGATGTAAGAAGCCCTAAAGCTAACAATACAAGAGCTCCCGTAAAAGCACCCGAAAGTGGCGATCGTACGCCGCTCGTGTGATTCACAGCACTTCGGGTAAATGACCCAGTAGTAGGCATCGCCGAGAAAAACGAACTAAAGATGTTGCAGAAACCAACGGCGATCATTTCTTGTGTCGCATCAACGGCAAGTCCCTTTTCTGATGAAGAAAAATGTTAAAAATGAACAAAATCTTTGGGAAAAACTTACCACAAAAGATCGTTGCGATAGTAACAGTCTCCAAAATACTGATCAGCGGTATCGAAATGATCGAAGAACCCAATTCGTTAATCATTTCCGTGAATCCGATCGTTTGGTTATTCACAACTGTCGAAAATGGAGGCAATCGAAAAGGAGGAAGACCTTTTCCGATATTTCCTGTTAGCAGAAAAGGCGTCATTTCGTACAAACTGAAGATGTATGCCATCAAAGTCCCGCCAAAAACAACCAAAGCATTTCTTGATAACGACAAATATTTTGCTGTTTGTGTGAAATTTCCGCGATGTTGACCGATTTTCTTCAAAAGCAGTAAAATTACGATGCACACAACGCCCAAAAGTGTGTCCCATGGTCGAATATGTTTGATATTTTTGAAAAAATTCTCCCAAGCCTTCAGAAATTCTGTTCCTTTCCCTGGAAGTCCAAATAAAGACTTTACTTGACCACTTGCGATCGTGATTGCTGCTGCAGTTGTGAAGCCAGAAATAACCGGAGATGAGATAAATTGCACTAAAAATCCCAAATTCAAGATGCCGAACAACAATGTGATGACTCCCGATAAAAAAGCTAACAAAACCGCAAAATCTGGAGATTTTCCTGTTATGAATGGTTGAGTCATTAAAGCCTAAAATCGTAAATTATTAAAATCTACAAGAAAAAATTGAATAAATATTTACCATAATTGCCGTTGGTCCAATCGTGATTGCCTTACAGCTGCCAAAAATGATGTAAATGAAGCAACTAAAAGAAAATTTTTGAATTTTATACGAAAAATTTATAAAAATTCAATTTTTACCCCATAAAACCCGAATACAATCCATACTGAGGCTCAAGTCCCGCAACAACAGCATATGCAATACCTTGCGGAATAGCCGTCAATCCAACTGTAATGCCCGCTACCATATCCTCTAACAAGTACTTTGGCTGATATTTTGTCGCCCAATTCAAAATCGGCACGCGTCGCTTGAGAATTTTCACGGAACATGTTTTTCTCACGTGAGAACAAACCAAATCGCCGATCGGAGGTACGCGTTCATGGAATTGATCTGTAAAATGAAAAATACAAACAAAAAGTTATTAATAAGGATTGTCAATAATCTTCCTGAACTTCAAAAGCAATTCATTTCTTTGCATTTGCAATTAACATGCAAGTCGTTTCTTGTGCGAAATGCCCTTCTAATGCAAAAAATAAGCGTTAGATTGTATCAAAGTTGCATATTAATGATGTAAATGTGGAAGTTGCAATTTTGTAATTGAGGTTGGCTGATTTGTTATCAATTGGAATCAGAAAAATGAAGTAATGGTCACGTGTGCGCAGTTTTTGTGAAGTAAAAATTTCTCACATTTCATCAGTTGTCATGCGGAAATTCGTGACAAGTGACAAAAAGGTTTTAGATCACGTTGAACAAAAATTTTTAAAATTAATTTGAACTCGAAAATGCAAAAAAAAATTAAATTTTGCTAAAAATTTTAATATTTTTCCAAAAATTTATAATTTTGCCAAATATTTTAATAGATTTGCCTACAAATTAATAATTTTACAAAAATTTCGCTAAAAATTTTAATATTTTTTGCTTAAATTTTTAATTTCAAATTAATAAATAATTTTACCAAAAATGTTATAAATTTTGACAAAAATTTTTGATGAAAATTAAATTTTAGGTCTTTTTAGTCTTTTAATGTTGAAAATTCATAAAAAATGGTAAAAATTTTAATAAATTTGCCAAAAATTTCGTTAATTTCGAAAAAAAAATTTATAATTTTATCAAAAATTTGCCCCAATTTTTTATTAAAAATTAAACTTAAGGATTTTTAGTCTTTTAATGTTGAAAAATTGTCAAAAACGGCAAACTTTCTTATTCAAAAATTCAAAATTCGTTTCTTAATTGTTGTTTTTCTTACCAAAACACATAAAATTGCCACAAAAGACAAAAAAATCGTTAATATTAAACCAATTTTGACAAATTTTGATTGCTTCTTAATGATTTTCATATTTTTATTGAACACTAAATTACTTTTTATAACTTTATTTTGTGTCCAAACTACTTTTTAATCTGTTATCAACTCAATTTCTCACTAAATTAACTTAAAATAGTTCCAAATCACCGAAAAACTTCCTAAATTATTCACTTTTTGTATTCCTGATAATCACTTAAATTCATTAAAACTTAATTTTATCGCGCGTTTGACCATCGCTTATCATCATCACTTAATTCGTTATATTTTATTGTTATTATTACACAACAGAACAGAGATATTTTACACACAACTTTGCGTAGTCGGCACTTTCGAACAGAAATTATTTGTAAATGCACACTAATTACGCTATAATCGTTCATAAATTCATAATTGTTTCGTTTGCAGCTGTAATAAATTTGAATTGATAAGACAAATTCCCAAGAGGTAGCTGTGTAAAAGTGCGGCCTTACTATTATTTCCTCGTGGTTTTGATTTTTTATGATTTAATTACCTGAAACTTGGCTCGCACTCGGATTTGTTGATGTTTGTTGTTGTTGTTGTGACAATATTTCGCCTGACATTCTTTAAAAGTTTAAGTTTTTTAGATTTTTTTAACAAAATTTTAGTTCATGATGATTTTTTTAAAATTTTTTTATACGAATTTTTACAAGTTTTTAATTAATTTTTAATAATTTCTTGCAGGAAAGCCGGCTGTCTTGTTAAAAAGTCGTTTTACGAATAAACTATCAACAAAACTATCAACGAGCAAAGCTGTTGTGAAGTTTACATGGAGTGAGAGGCAGATATAAATACAAAACACATGCATTTACCAACACATCGACATGAAATAGTTCAGCCCATTTCACAATTGCAAATTTGTGACAGCCCCGAGACACAGGCGGCACAAATTTCTAAATGTGCGCTGGACTTGTTCATTCCCGAGTTCATTTCCGAGTTCATTCTCCAGCTGTTTCTGTGAATGATTCATTGAGTTGCCGTCACTCATTGCGATAAAAACCGCCAATTGATAACAGAAAATCAATATTTTCAGTTTTTGTGTGTCAATCATCACGTAAAGTTCGATATTTTCAATAAAATGTCCTACAATCCCGATGAATATGTCACTCCATCATGGATGGATGAGAAATTTTTCGCACATGCATTGGGAAAATTCGAACATGATCCTGCCGTGAAAATTAATTCGTTGGATTTTAAGCCTGCCACGAAGGTTGGAGATCATTTTGCTTCCGTGATGTATCGAGTGACGGCAGAATATGACATCCCAAAGTACCGAAAAACGAATGTCAAGCGCGTGATGATCGTCAAAACGCTTCCATTTGGGAACACACGGAAAGCGGAGATGTTGAAAGATGCTGTGATCATTTTCCAAATCGAAGGTCGCATGTATTCGCAAGTAATTCCGGAAATGGAAAGGCTTTTGAAGAACGCCGGAGATGATTTCAAAATGGGACCAACGTAAGTTATTGCAATTTTTATGATTTTTTTTGCTTCAAAATTATCATTTCAGTTTGATTTATCAATCACTTGAGCCCGCACCAGTCATTATCTTGGAAGATATTTCATTATTTGGCTATGAAATGATAAGAAAACCTGCTGATTTTGATGGCACTCTGCAAATTGCACAAAAATTAGCGAAATTTCATGCTACTTCGATGTACATCAACGCGAATGTATGATTTTTTTCCTTGAATTTTGATGAAAAATTAACTTTTTTCTTGTAGGACATGGATTTAACGACATTTTCGGATCCATTGATAGTCATGACTCCAATTGGACAACCAGGTTTCTTGGAAAATATGATATTTCCGGCAATGAAAGGCGTCCTTGAGTCATTGAAGAAATGGCCTGATAACGAAATTGTCGTTGAAAAAGTCGAAAAAGCTCTTAAAAAGTTTATCAAACAGATGAAAGATGTGTACAAGGGCAAAACTGAACCGATTTATAAAGTTCTGAATCACGGAGATTTTCATTTTAAAAATATTATGGTGAAAAAAATAGCTGAAAGTGAATCGTTTAATGATCTTTTAGTGGTTCGTACCTAAAAAAAATAATTTTAAAAAATGTTTTTAACTAAATTTTTTGAAAAATTCTTACTTTTAGTTCGACTACCAAATATGTCTTTGGGGAACTCCTGCCATTGACCTCAGTTATCTCCTTTTCAATATGGCAAATATTGATGCTCGTGCCAGACGTGAGGAAATTATCCAATATTATTACAACGAATTTGCAGCAACTCTCAAAAAAATTGGATTTCTCGGAAAAATTCCTTCATTGTTGGATTTGAACTTAGAAATTTTGAAAAATGGAGTTCTTGGTTTGTTAATTTTTCATCAATTTTTCTTCAAAATTTCAAAAATTTCCTTTTTTTTAGAAACTTATCACGTATTTTCAATGATCCTTTTACAATTTATGGAATTTGCGAAAGAAAACATGTCTGAAGATCAGTCGCCTGTACAAATGGCAGCGATGTTCCATAACACAATTTACCATCCGGACTATCAAGCCATCTTAAAAGCTGAAATTCCTCGTATGATCGGCTTAGGAATCCTGGCTTAAAGGCAAAAAAGCGTTTTAATTAATTTTTTAACCGAGTAATCTTTTACATTTCTGTCAATATAAATTTTAATCATTTTTCCAAATCTATTTTTTGTGTGTGAAATTCTAAGAAAAAGACAATTCGCACTTGTTTTCGGAAAAATTCCCCTGTTTACAGATAACATTCATAAAAGTTAAGCAATTTACGACGGAAATTGAGTGTGACTTGATAAAAAGTCATAAAGTAATTTGAACCAGTTGGTTTCGCGTCATTTCAGTGCACAATGTCAAAGTGGTTGGATCAGGAATTTTTCACGAAAGCTCTTCGTGCGGCATACGACGATCCCAATATCGAGGTCGGGCAAATATCCCTTCGAGTTGGCACGCATGATGGCGATAATTACATCAGTTCCGTGTATCGCTCGATCTGCTCTTATCGTTCGCAGAACAAAATTACGCCACATTTGGAGATGATTGTCAAATTAATTTCCCCGAAAATGTCGCCGTCGTTGCAGGATGAGGTCCCGTATCACGTAGAAACGACCATGTACAAAGAAATTGTGCCGGAAATTGAAAAACTGTTGAATGAAAGTGTGACGCCCCGCTTTTTGTATGCCACAAAAAAGCCATATTACGCAATTGTCATGGAGGATGCCTACCAAATTGGGTATAAAGTTGTCAAAATTCGACATGAGCTGCAAGATACTTACGTAATAGCGGAAAAACTCGCTAAATGGCATGCTGCAACGCATTTTTTGGCCAAAACGGGAATGGCGGATAAGATGCAAAAAGTTTTCAAACGAGGATTGTTGACTCCCGACAATGATGGCTTCAAATTTATCGTAAATACCTTGGATACGTTCATCGATGTCACGATCCGTTGGGACAATTTTGATCCGTTTGTGCAAAAATTGACGAGTTTCCGCAGCAAAATTTGTCAGTACTCAAAATGCCTCTACGAGAACAGTAAAAATGATAAATTTTTGGTTTTAAATCATGGCGATTTGAATTATCACAATTTTTTGGTCAAATATGAGGAGGGACAGAAGAATTTAGCTGATGTGATCTTTGTAAGAAATAATTTTTTTTTCTTAAAAATTAAAAATTTTCAATTTTTTTAACTTTTTAGATCGATTTCCAATGGAGCATTTATGGAACAGCCGCTATCGATCTCTATAACTTACTTTTCCTCGTCACCACTGACGAGGCACGTGCTTGTCGGAAGCAAATTCTCAAGCATTATCACTCCATCTTCACCCAAACCCTCAAAAACATCGGATATTCCAAGGCAATCCCTACTTTGGAAGACTTGAACGACGAATTAGAGAAATACGAGTTTTTGGAACTCATTATGGCAATTTGTGTGATGCCATTTTTCTTCGCAGGAGACATCAATAAGAAAGAAAATGACGAAAATGCAGCAAAATTTGATCCAGAATTGCGGAAAAAGATCTTCCAACTGCCGGAATTCAAGAAATTCATCATCCCATTTTTAGAAAATTACTTTAAAGGTTGAATTTATTTGAAAAATTAAATATCGATTAAGCCTTTTCGATCGTAAAAGTCCAATAAATACGCCATTCGTTCCTTGAAACCATCGACACCGAACAATTTTCTCCGAAAATCACTCGATTCGGGTGTCATGCCGAGTAAATTGCTCAAATCAGCGTTCGCAACATCCTCTAAGAGTCGAATCGGGATGAGAAATGTCGAATACATGACACCCAAAAGTCCTTTTTTCAAAATTTCCATTTGTAAGTCCTTAATTGACGGAAGTTTCTTCTTGTAATCCAGTTTTTTAAGAATATTTGTGAGTTCTTCGTGATAAATTTGCAGCAATAAATCCCATTCGCGCTCTTTAACGTCATTCGCGGTCGTTGTAAAGAACAAATAAACCAAATCAATTGCTGGGGATCCAAAATATCCGATAGCGTAGTCTATGAGACAGCAATCTACGGGTTCTCCCGACGACTTATTGTAGCGAAACATGACGTTACTAACCCATGCATCGCCATGCGTCAAGACATTGAAGTCATTTTCGTTCCAAGTGTAGATATCGAAGGCTTTTTCGATCAAATGTGGCTCTAAGTCGAACAATTTTTTCGCTATTTTCTCACATCCAGGCCAATTTTGGGCTTGTTCTGCACAGGATCTGAGGGAATTGGTAAAAAGTGGATAGAAATAAGTCTGATCAGGTCCAATATTGGGAAAATGATGATCTTTCATGGAATCTGGATCCAAAGTATAGAGAACGGCAGTTGTAGCATGAAATTTTGCAAGAGCTTTTATCATAATAGTCGATTCTTCGAACGTTAAACCTCTTTTACGATCCGCTTTGGTAAATCCATTGAGCGTTAAATCTTCAAATACGAAATGTCGAGGCGTTTTTCCTAAACTGTAGACACTAAAAACAAGAAAAAAATTATTTTTGATAAAAATTCATCGAAAAATTGAATTTACCTTGGAGCTAATTTAGTTTTATCTCCTATCGATAAGAGCAGCGACTCGACAATGGGTAAAATTTTGTCATAAACAACTATTTCGCGATGGAAAACGTCATATTCCTCCAACATGTCTTGCATCCCAGCATCCGCCAGACTCGCTTTTACGATGTACTGCTGTTGCAACTTTCGTTCATTACTCCCAACACCTTTGGCATACGTTATTTGCGCGCGAATGATGTCGCTTGCGTAATTTTCACCTTTACCGAGAGCTGCTTCAAGTTCTACGCTCGTAACTTTAATACTGACATCGCAATGATGCTTTCGGAGAATTTTCTCAAAAAATTCCGAATTCAAGTATTGATGATGTTTTGTTTCTGCCATCTTTTGAAAGACTAAAAATAAATTTTGAATGGCACGAGCGAGAGATATAGTCGAAAAAAAGTGAGAGATAAGATAATTTTTATGGATTTCGTGCAAGCTGTTAAAATAAAAACAAGTTTGAGCTGTTATGAAATTCGTCGTATCAAAGAATTTGTTCACATTCTGCGTGAAATGTTGCGAAAAAATGAACAGTTTAATGGACAAGCCCTCGTTAACTTGTGAAAAAGCACGTTCCGTGAGCAAAAAAATTGTTGAATGAACGACTAAAACGGGGGAACTCCGTCATGAGAATCAATACAGAGATGGAATGTGATTATTATCATTAACAACGAAGCTCGTCGTTTGTCGTAGTCATTAAGCGTACGATAGCTGACACGTTTATTCAACTCGATTTATTTCATAGCTTTGATATTGTCACGAATCCAAGTGACAAAATGCGAAGTTTCGACCATGACAGTTGGTTTAAGCATCCTTCCGCACGGATAATGAGCCCACGAGATGACACCAATGACATACGTTTCGTCGATTTTTGGTTGTTTTTGCGAAAATGGACCGCCGCTGTCGCCTTTGCACGCTGCTGGCACTCCTTTGATGTCTCCCGCGCAGATATTTGTGTCGTGATACTTGCCGCCTTTCCACATTTCGTGACATGTTGTGTCATTATAGATCTCTACAAGGCCCTTTTGTAGTGTTTCCGCAGGAATATAAGAGTAATCATTTGACATGTAGCCCCAACCAGACATTATCGCTTTTCCAGTTGCATTGAAATCCGATGGAGGCAATGTTCCAGCTTTGACTTGATCGTTAAACTTGAAGGGTTTCGAAACTTTTAGGATGGCGATGTCAAAGGGATTCACTCCGCCACGGAATTGTTTGTGAGCAACGAATTTACTGAGCTTCCTAATTTGTTCATGTCCATTTGTAGTGTTCAAAACATGAGCTCCAGCAATAATTCTCATTTCGGCACGGAATTCAGCACTTTTGTCAATCATACAATGAGCTGCAGTTAAAACGAAATTTGGATTGAGGATCGTTCCTCCGCAGAAATGAACGTAAGTTCCATTTTCGGGGTGATAGAGCATTTGAAGTGACACTTGGTACGGAAATTCGTGAGGTTTGGCATCTTCTCCGCCAACAATACGATTTTCCTTTGCGGAAATTGAGGCAATAAATAAAAGTAGGAGCGAAAAACACAACATTTCAGTTGATATGAACTCGAAACTATATGAGAATATCAAATGACGAGCCTTTAAATATGAAATTTTTATAGAAAAATGTTAATTTACAGACTAAAGATGTTACGCAAAAATTTTTTACTTACAAAGAAAGAGATTAATTATGATTAATTGTTATTGCATGATATAAATATGATATTTTTTTTAACAATTTTGAAAATATTAAGCATGAATCTGATTGAAATGAGGAATTTCTTAACGATTTTATCAATTTTTACATGAATTTTCTCCTTCAAATATCGAGTTATTAGAGGTAAAAATACTTTGGATAAAAATTTGGATACTTTGAACCATTTTTGTGAAGGAACCATCTTAAATTTAAGCTCCGTCAGGAGAGCGGCACATTGAAATTATGACGATTTTAATAAAATAAAGCATGAACGAGCTAGAAAAATTTATACTCTGTTGATTACAAGGATAGAAGCAAATCCTTTTGACATCCTTCTACTTTCAAGTCGCCGATTTACTAATTTCGCAAGTAATTCCTGATACTTTTCCTAAAATTAAAAAAAAAATATAAAAAGTTAATTTCACATTTTTATACTCCTCTGTCCCATGGCAATAGAGACAGACAGACATACAAAACAAAATTTATTTTTTTTTAATTTTTAGATGTTCCGAAGTTGAATAACTCCATTGCTTCATGCTTCCATACAAAATCTCTCTTTAAACATCATTAAAAATCGCATTCAGTTGTAAAATATATGTACGTCAACAATCATTGTTTTGATCACGGTGTTTGTTATTTATTATTTTCAGTATTTGCTTAGCTTTCAACAATAAAGCACCGTTCACTTAGCACTTCGAGCAAGCGGAAAACAAAAACAAAACGATTCGTCATTGAAATCGATTGTTTCTTCTGATAATTAATTATTTTTTTTTCGCACTAATTGAAAAATTGTCGTGCAAAAGACGGCCTATCATCAACTTTTATCATCATGTCGGAGCCCGGATTAGATAATTGCCCGACAATTGAGTCAAATTGGATGAGCGATGATTATTTTCAAAATGTTCTCACGTCACATTTTGCGGAAACGGTCAAAATTTTGTCAACGGATATCAAGCCAGCAGCGAAAAAAGGCGAAAATTTCGCAAGTTGTGTTTATCGCATCACCTTAAAGTATCAACGTGAGTCATCAAATGATGCGGAAACGATCTCCTTGATCCTCAAGACAAACTCCTCGAATGCCGCTGTGCAGGAAGTTATCGAGGAATTTCAAGTGTTTGAACGAGAATTAACGACGTACAAAGAAGTTCTCGTCGAATGCGAAAAATTATTAAATTCCCACGGCGAAACTTTAAACTTTAGTCCTTTTTTGGTGTTTGCCGATGCAGATTCGCTCGTCTTTGAAGATGCAACAGCGAAGGGATATGCCACAATTGATCGTCGTAACCGCTTGGATTTGGAACATTGCAAATTATTCTTGGCTAAACTTGCGAAATTCCATGCCGCAACTGCTGTTCTCTACAAAAAGGTAAGTTGCATGCAGATAAACCGATAATTAGCATTAATTTACATTTTTTTAGAATCCCGATTTCTTCCGGTATCACATGCAAGGCGGTTTAACGGAAATGGAGACGCCATATCATGTCTTCTTTCGTACCGTTATCAGTGAATTTTTGAACACAGTAGTCAAAAAGGAGGCATCTCTCGAACCATTTATCGATGTCATGACGGAATTTGCGGAAAATATCATCGAAAATATGAAGAAAATCTTCACTCGTACGACGGAAGAGTTTCATGTGCAGAACCACGGAGATGCCTGGATGAACAATATGCTGTGGAAAAATGATGAAAACGGAAAATTATGCGATTTGTTGGTAATTGATCATCAGGAAGGATTTTACGGATCACCTGGAATTGATTTGAATCATTTTATTAACACGTCATGCAATTTAGAAGTGCAAAAAAATCATGTGAAAGAACTTATTGAACATTATCATGAAGCTCTAAGTGCAATATTGACGAAATTAGGAGCAAAATTCATTCCAAGTGTAGAAGATATTTTCAAAGCTATGCGATCGAAAGTCGATCATGGTAAGTGTTTGACTGAAAATTCAAAAAAAATCAATTTTTAAAGAATTTTTTACATTTTAACAGGAATTATAGTCACAGCATGCATACTCCCTTTAATGTTGATTGAAGACACAGACTTGGCAGATCCAAATAACTTCTTTATCGATACCGAAGAGACACGTGAAGCACGTTTTAAGATATATACCAACCCGAAATACGTAGAAATAGTGCGAGAAATCCTGCCAAAGTTGATAAAAATTAAGCAAACTGCCCTTTAATGATCATTTCTTTGATAAAAAAATGTCAAGTATTTATAAAAAATTGATATTTTTAATCCAAAAATCCTTTGTTGATCATTTCTTCGACAGATTTTGTAACATATTCTTTCCATTCTTCATTATTTTCCCAAATAGGAATTGTTGGAGCGTACAGATTTTTCTCCTGGGCCGCTTCAACGACTGTTTTTGTGGATTTATCTTCCCAGTTGACGTAAAAATAAGCACCGAAACACAAAAGTAACACAAGTTCCATCAAACGACAACGTTTCAATTCATTTTCAAATTCGGTAAACGTCGGAATTTTTCCTTTAAAGTCCAAAAGCTTCAAAGTAGCAACGAATTTTTCGAAGTAGAGCTCCATAATTTCATTTCTATGATTTTTGCGAACTTTTTGACTCGTCATCAGATACAGCATGTATATGAAATCGACAGCTGGAGTACCGAAAAAGGAAAATTGGAAGTCAATCTGAGAAAAAATATTAAAAAATTAAGAAATTTTTCTGTTTAAAAAAAATTTTTACACACCAACAACAGATCCTGAGGCAAGACTCCCCCATTTCGCTGCATTAAATTACCATGATGAAAATCGCCATGATTCAAAATATTATAAGGTCCTTTTGACGGGTCGACGTAAATTTGAGTAAATCTCTCTATGATAGTTTTTTCAGATTTTATCAATTTTTCAGCAATATTTTGACATCCTTCCCACTTTTTGAAGTAAGAAATGGCCAATTCAAGTCCTGGTTTTATCCAAACTTCAGTGAATGAGTCTTTTCCATGTGTTGGTTTTACAAAACTCTCAGTTAACGAGTCAATTGGAGTTCCCTGAAGACAAAAATTATAAAAAATTTTCAAAAATTAATGAAATATTTTTACGTTTTCATGGAGAAACATCGAACAAGCATGAAATTTCGACAATTTTTCCGTAACAACTTTGGTTGCGTCAATTTCCAGTAAATTCATTGGACTGCAAAATCCATCAAAGCTCAAATCTTTTAAAATTATCATAGGAACGGGAGTGTCGGTGCAATAGATGAACCTAAAAAATATGAAAAATATCAAAAAAACATATTTTAAAGACAAAAACTGAAACTTACTCAGGAGCGAAAACCGTATCATCATTTTTTGCTCTCAAAAGTTCATGCATTTTCGGTAAAATTTTCTCGTAAATGAACATTTCCGTGGGAAATGCCGTATTATATTTCTGAAAATCTAGTTTGATATCTTTTTCCTCGGGAATAGTTTTTAAAATGAAGTTTGAGTGAACTTTTGAATGATTTTTTATCTCGTAAGATACATCAATTTTGAAGATAATTGAGGCCAAATTGTTCAAAATAGAAGCTGGATTGACTTTCAGCTCAGTAATTTTAATTTCTTCACATTTTTCGTGATATTTCAAAACTTTTTCCAAAAATTCTTCGTCTAACCACTGAGGAGTAGCAGCAAAACCGGTTTCAGAAATCTCTTTTTCAGACATTTTTTAAAAGAAGTTCTTCCAACAACGGTAAAAATTGTACTGAATGTATTTTTTTAAAAGCATGTGTGATATAATTTCACCTTATTTAACCTAAAATATGTACAAAGAGAGATAATGAACACTTTTTTTAAAAGTATGATGATAAAGACGTTCAAAATAAATATTTTTTAAAAAATTTCTTTATCTTGACTTTTAAGATTGAAAGTTTTTTAATCTAAAAATCCTTTATTGATCATATCTTCGACGAATTTTGTAACATATTCCTTCCATTCTTCATTTTTCTCCCATACAGGAACTGTTGGACCATACGGATCATTTGTTTCCATGGCTGCCATGATATCAGCCTCTCTCCAATCCAGGTAAAAATAGGCGCCGTAACAGATGATCAACGCAAATTCCAAAAATCCACAGCGTTTTATTTCATTATCAAAGTCTTCCAACGTCGGAAATTTGCCTTTAAAGTCTAAAAGTTTCAAAGTAGCAACAAAGGTCTCAAAATAAAGTGCTTGAATTTCATCTCTGTGAGTGTCACGAACTTTTTTGTCGACAATTTGGCATAACATGGATATAAAATCGACAGCTGGAGTACCAAAAAAGCAAAATTGGAAGTCAATCTAAAAATTTAAGATTTATTAAAAATTTAATTAGAGCTTAAAATGAAAGAAAATGTACCATCAAAAGATCCTGAGCAACTTTTCCGTCATTTCGATACATTAAATTCTTGAAATGAAAATCGCCGTGATTCAAAACCTTATATGCTTGACCATTTGGTTCAACAAAAACTTCTGTAAATCTGTCAGCGAATGTTTTTTGACATTCTATCAACTTTTCAACAATTTTTTCGCATCCCTCCCATTTACTGAAGTGAGAAATTGCTAATTTTAGTCCCGGAGACATCCATTCATCAGCAAATCTGGGCTTTCCGGGTGCTGGTTTAACGTAACTGTCGGTCATGGAGTCGATTGGAGTTCCCTGTTGAAGAAAAAAATTAATTTTTTGTTGAAAACAAAGAAAAATTTCTCACGTTTTCATTCAAAAACACGGAACAAGCGTGAAATTTGGCGAGTTTTTCCGTAATGACTTTGGCAGCTTCCATTTCTAATGGATTCTCGTATGTGCGGAAACCATCAGGAGTCAAATCTTTCAAAATTATAACTTGAGATGGAGTGTCAGTGTGATAAACGAGCCTGAAAAATCACAAAAATAGTGAAAAACATTGTTTCAAAGTCAAAAATTTTAAACTTACTCAGGAGCAAAAACTGTATCATCTCCTTTTTCACGCAGCAAGGCATGCATTTTTGGTAAGATCTCCTCATACATGTAAATTTCCGTGGGAAAAGCCGTACTATCCTTCAAAAAATCCATTTTAACGCCTTCTTCAACGGGTAGAGTTTTCAAAATAAACTTCGAATGACCCTTGGATGTATCTTTAAACTCATAGGAAACATCAATTTTGAACATAATTGACGCAAAATGCTCGCCCGGAGCAGTTCCTGGACTGATAATCAACTCATTGACCTGTATTTCGTCACATTTTTCGTGATGTTTCAGGACTTTTACTAAAAATTCCTCGTTTAACCATTTCGGAGGCACTAATTCATCTTTACTAAACTTTTTATCCGACATTTTTACAGCAGAAACGCTTCTCTCAACGACAAAATGTATACTATTTGCTCTTCTATTTGCTTGAATTGATAAAAACCATATCTAACCTTGATTGAAATTTATCAACGACAAGTCAAATAACGCAGAATGAGAGTAAAAACACCGTTTCACGTGTCACTCTCGCATGTTTTGTTTTGCTTTTTATTATTTAACAAGCAACATTGTGAAATACGATCGCAAAACAGGTGAAGTTGAACGAACTTTTTAATAAACATCAACAAAGAGTAACGATGACAAGGCAAAAAATCGTTTAAAAATGTAAATTTTATTCAAAAACTCCCATTTCAGTTAAATATTTCACGCGATCCATCACCAAATCTTGATATTCCTTGACGTCAAAGACTTTTTTCGTGATCGCATGGAGATCAGCGGGCGACATATCACTCACATTCATGTTTAGTGTCGAAAAATCCACATATTGCCATGGGGTTAAGACAATTAGAACCATAAACTCCAAGATACCGCAACGAAGAATCTCGGTTTGCAGATCCAATAACGTCGGAAAACGTCCTTTGTACTCGAATTTCTTCAAAGTTTCAATGAAAATTCGAAAATATTCGTGAATGACTTCTTGTCTGTGATTTTTACGCATCTCATGATTCGTGCAGTTATACAGAAGAGACAAAATATCCATCGCTGGTCCATTAAAATACGAAAATTGAAAGTCGAGAAGGAGAAAATCATCACTTTTTGTACCGTCATTGCGATATATCATATTTTTATACCCCAGATCTCCGTGGATGAGGATGCGATAAGGAGCTTTTTGAGGATTTCGAAAGAGTTTTTCAACGTTTTTCTCAAAATTTTCATAGAATCTCTCCAAAACTGGAAGATATTTCTCGATTCCTTTCCATTTTTTCATCGTTTCAAAGGAGTCTATCATATTCGGCATGATCCAAAGTGACAAAAAGTTCATCCTGCCTTCAACTTTTATATAAGGACAATCCTTGAAAGTCGTCAAATCCAGTCCATTTTCATTCAAATAGACAGAACATGCGTGAAATTTCGCAATTCTTTCACACAATACCTTCGTTTGTTCCAAATTTAGTGGTTTTTCGAACGATTTGAAGCCATTTAGACATTCGTCGATGAAAATTATTACAGGAACGGGTTCATTACTTTGATACACCAGCGTTGGAGCGATTCGTGTCTCATCTCCCACACTTTTTAGCAATTTTTCCATTGCGGGAAGTACTTCGCCATACATTCGCATTTCCGTTTCAAAAGCCGTTGATGCCTTCAACATTTCCAATTTTGGTCCATCTTCTGTCGGGAGTGTTTTGAGTATCAATTTTTCAATTTTTTCCAATTTTTCCTTGTTTTCGTAAGTTACTTCAGCGCGATACATGCAACTCGCATAATGTTCACCAATTTTCGTACCTGGGCGAGTAACGACATTTTTAACAGAAATGAAGTTATCTTTGTAAAAATTTCTTAAAGCTCGTTGGAAAAATTCGTTGTCAAGCCATAAAGGGGGATTTAGCTCATCTGGGTTATATTCGTTACTGTTAACCATTTTTTATCACGTTTTTTTGTTGCTTCTGATTAAATTAACGTATAAAACTCGACTGAAAGTGTTTTTTACGAGAACGCCTGATAAATACTGTTCCATAAGTGAATTATTTAATATTGTGACGAAATTCTGATGTTTCATAAGAGATAAAGAAAACGACCTTGAATGGGCAATTAATGCTTGTTGCGTAAAATTTTTGCACTTAAGTATAGAATTTAATATTTTTCACTCGCGGTTTAATTTTTTTTAGTTCAAAGACCTGAAAATTAACCAAAATCTATTAATTCATGAGCAAAAAGACATTTTTAAGACAAAATTCGATAACTTTTAGAATTTTAATATAAAAATTTGATCTCTAAAATTCTAAAAATCAATGAGAAAATATCAAAATATTATTTTTTGATTAAAAATCGACGTCACAAAAGCTCAACTAGCTTCAGGCGGAATAAATTAACACGCAATTCTCAAAAAAATATTAAAATTACGCAACTTAATTCTCTCTATGTATATTATTTAGACCAACGAACTGTTAAATTAATGGAAAAAACCCCTCTTGATGATTCATCAACTTTTTTTTGTTGATCTCTCAAAAAAGCGACCTTCGAATGTTTTATTTTGATCGCTATTCTCCCACAATACGACTCTCTTCTACATTTGTAGATGATTTTTGCGCCGATTCTCATTTTTAGCATTCGTCAAGCCAGTATTGAATGAACAACCATCACGTTCAGACGAGAATTGAAACAAAAAAATGTCTGATCAATACAGTAGTGACGAATTAAACCCGCCTGCATGGCTGAATGCGGATTTTTTCAAGACTGCTCTCAGTAAATTCTTGAAAGAAGACTCAATTTCTATCAAAAATGTCGAAATTCGTCCCGGAACGAAGCCCGGGCAACATTACGCGAGTATCATGTTCCGTGCTGAAGTCACTTACGACACAAAAACATCCCCAAATGCTGTGATAAAGTTGATTCTCAAGACAGTTCCGACGGAAGAAGGACACAAAATGGAATTTATGCGAGAAGCGACGGCTTTTAAGACGGAAATGCGGATGTACGAAGAAGTTTTACCCGAAATTCAGAAACTTTTGAAGGGCATTAATGATCCTTTGGTTATCGCTCCAACGCTCGTTTATCAAAGTAACGATCCGGCACCCGTAATTGTCTTCATCGACGAGACTCCGAACGGTTTCAAGCCTTACGAGAAAAATTTGAGCTTCGAAGAGGCCCAAATTGCGATTCAAACTCTTGCCAAATTTCACGCTTGCTCTCTTTTTGTCAACAAAAATGTCAAAGACCTGACCTTGTTTGATGATTGTCCGTACATTCCTGCTCCGGGTCGAACGGATTTCCTGCAATTCTTCTTCATGAAAGGCATGATTGATTCCGTGAAGGCAACGCGTGAATGGGAAGGCGAAGAAGCTTTAGCCGATAAATTGGAGAAAAATTTGGAAGTTTTCGAGCAACGAGTAAGGGAAGTCTTCAACGATTACACGAAACAATCGCATCAAGTGCTGGTTCATGGAGATTTTCAATTTCGCAACATGATTTTCCGGAATGAAGGTGCTAAAAGTGAAGATTTTTTGTTACTCGACTATCAATATTGTTATTGGAACACTCCAGCAATCGATATTTTTGGCTTGTTATATAACGTTTGCAATGAAGATGTTCGAGTGCATCACAGGAACGACGTCCTGATGAAGTATCATCAAGTTTTTAAGGAAACTTTGGAGAAATTGAACTACAATGGACCGATTCCGAGACTGCTTGATATCCAAATGGAGCTTTTGAGAGCCGGCATCTTCGAGTATATGATGGTTTTGTACTTTGTTCCCTTCCAATTCATAGATTTAACGAAACTTGACTTTGAAGAAGTGATGGAAAAGAAGGATTTTTTCAGTCTTACGAAAGAAGCGTTTCACAGCAAGGAGTTTAAAGAGGTCTGCATCAAGCGACTTAAGCATTTTATCGAAATGGGAGTCTTGGATTAACACTTAAAACAATTTTTCATTCAAATAAATGATATTTTTTACCACTTTGATCAATGTCAAGCCATATACTTGTCTCATACGATAAGATAACTCGAACAAAATGTTTCTCTTTTAAGTGAATTCTCTTTCTCTCTCGACAATTTTGTGATGTTTTGTTTCGGTATCTCAAAATATTATCAGTTTGTGTCCAACAATCAGCTGGTTTGCTCATTTTCATTCATTTATTTGCTTTTTGAATTAAAAAATGACTGAAGTTGCTTATAGTAGTGATGAACTTAATCCTCCAAAGTGGCTTAATTCTGAATTTTTTACTGCTGCACTTCGAAAATTCACCAAAAATGAAACTTTAGAAGTCACAAAGGTCGAATTGCGTCCCGGAACGAAGGCTGGAGAGCATTACACGAGCATTATGTTCAAAGCAAAAGTTTTTTATGACTCAAAAAATGTATCTGAGAACTCAATGGACTTAATTTTGAAGACAATTCCCGTTGAAGAAGGGCACAAAATGGATTTACTCAAAGAATCGACGGTTTTCAAGACGGAAATGAGGATTTACGGTGAAGTATTGCCCGAAATGCAAAAATTACTCAAACAAATTGACGATGAAACGATAATAGCTCCAACGCTCGTGTATCAAAGTAACGATCCAGCACCCGTAATTGTCTTTATCGATGAAGGTCCAAAGGGTTTTAAGCCTTACGAGAAGCCTTTTACATTCGAGCAAGTTCAAGTTTTGATCGAAAGAATTGCCAAATTTCACGCTTGTAGTTTTTTCTTGCAGAAAATTGGAAAACTTTCAAATTTCGATGATTGTCCATTCACGAAAGCTGAAGGAAAAGTCGATCTTTTGTCACTTTTTTATCGAGATTGTGTCTTTGATGCTCTAAAAACTGTTAAAAAATGGAAGGAATGCGAGTCATATAAGGATATTTTGGAAAAAATTACACAAATTTTCGATGAACGCTTAGAGGAAATTTTTCAAGACAAGTCTAAACAACCGTATCAAGTACTTTTGCACGGGGATTTTCAATTTAAAAACATGATTTCACGAAATGGAGGCCTCAGGAGTGAAGATTTCTTATTGGTAAACACTATTTTTGCTCATTTTAAGATTCAATGAACTTTAATCCCTGTAATTATTTCAGCTGGATTATCAATATTGTTATTGGAACTCACCTGCGATCGACGTAATTTCTCTCCTTTGTTGCTGTTGCGATGCAAATACCCGAAAAAATCATCGGGAAGAAGTAATTCGAAAATATTTTAAAATTTTTAATGAAACTTTGGTTAAATTGGATTACAAAGAAGCTCTTCCAAGGTTGTTGGATCTGCAATTGGAGATGATTCGTTGTGGCATGGTCGAATTTATGTTTTTCATGTCGTTCACGCCTTTTCAACTTATCGATTTTTCAAAGTTGGACCTCAATAAATTGATGGAAACGAGAGATTTTCATGGCGCGACAAAAGAAGTTTTTGAGACAGAAGGTTTTAAGGAAGATTTACTAAAGCGACTTGAGTTTTTGGTTGATATGGGAGCTCTTGAATGATTTTTTTTAAATATAAGATTTTATGAGAAAATTACTCAAAAATTTTCATTTTTAATTTTGTTGTCCTTGAGATCTAATTTTTTTTTTTTTTGAAAAAAAGTTAAAATAAAAAAAAATATAAAAAATCTTTTAATTTTGCTTTTCAATATTTTAAGAAAATTTTTAAAAAATAGAGAAAGTAGTCGAAAGAAATTTTTTTTAAGTTTCAATTTTTTGGCAGTTTTGAGTTGTAAAATGATTAAAAATGATAAATTAGAGCCCTCTGACAAATTTTTATCCATTTGGAGCAAGATTTGTCAAAAATGGCTTTGACACAGTTTTTGACACAGTTTTTTGCTCTTGATTTAGTTTTCAAAACAAAACTGTGTCAAAGAAAAAAATTTTTTTCAGTTTCAATTTTTCAGCAGTTTTGAGTTATAAAATGATTAAAAATGATAAATTAGAGCCCTCTGACAAATTTTTATCCATTTGGAGCAAGATTTGTCAAAAATGGCTTTGACACAGTTTTTGATTTAGTTTTGCTCTTGATTTAGTTTTCAAAACAAAACTGTGTCAAAGAAAACATTTTTTTTCAGTTTCAATTTTTTTGCAGTTTTGAGTTATAAAATGATTAAAAATGATAAATTAGAGTCCTCTGATAAATTTTTATCCATTTTGAGCAAGATTTGACAAAAATGGCTTTGACACAGTTTTTGATTTAGTTTTTTTCTTGATTTAGTTTTCAAAACAAAACTATGTCACAGGAAAAAAATTATTTAAATTTATTTAAATACATATTAATATTTATTTTTTTTATTAATTTTAAAATTTATTTTTTTTTAATTTTGTTTCCAGTTTTTTTAACAAAAAAATTAAAAAATCAAAATAGAATAATTTTTCAAATTTTATTAATTTTTTAATGCAATTTTTTAAAAGTTTTTTTTTCGTAAAGAGTTTTTTTTCAAAATATTTTTAAAAAAATTAAAAAAAATAAAATCTAAATTTTAATTTTATTATTTTTGATGAAAAAAAAATGCTGAATCATCAATAAAATGATAAAAATTAAAATTTAAATATTCTTATCAAATTTCATTCTTCCTTGTTTGAATATATTTATTAACATAAGTTAAAGTGCCCATAGATAGATAGATAAGAAATTAATTTTGAATGAAGCTTCTACCCATTTCATAATATTACGAGCAAATTATCTTCTCTCCGCAGATAATAAAACTACGAGCGAGAGCAAAATTTTCTATAAAACACGACAAGTTCTCAGCAAAATTATCAGTATTCGTTCATTATTCAACCCGTTCGAAGCTCCCGCTAAAAAAACAAGTCACACAATAACCATGGCTGAATACAGCAGTGATGAGCTCGTCGCACCCGACTGGCTTGACGCATCATTTTTCCAAAAAGTTGTTCGTGAATTCAACAAGGACACATCGATTGTCGTCAAAAACATCGCTACTCGTCCCGGAACGAAGCCTGGCGAGCATTACGCGAGTGTCATGTATCGCACAGAAGTCACTTTCGATTGCGCCGCATCCAAAAACAACGTTATCAAGTTAATTCTTAAGACAATGCCATTCGAGGAGGGTCACAAGAAACAATTTTTGCAAGAAACGACGGCTTTTAAGACGGAAATGCGAATGTATGGCGAAGTGTTGCCGGAAATGCAGCGACTTTTGAGAAGTATTAACGACCAAACTGTGATCGCACCTACTTTGGTGTACAAAAGTAACGAACCAGCACCCGTTATTGTCTTCATCGACGAAGGTCCGAACGGTTTTAAGCCCTACGAGTCGGCATTAACGCATGCGCAAGCTCAAGTTGTAATAGATCGCATTGCCAAGTTCCACGCGTGTTCCGTCAAGATGAACGAAAATGTATGTAAATATTAATTTAAATTTCAAATGTCATGCAAATTAATTATTTTTAACCATTTACAGGGAATTGATATGGCCTCGTTCAACGATTGCCCATTTGAAAAAGTTGAAGGTCGCATGGATTTCATGGAATTTTTCACGCCAAACATCCGAGATGCCCTCAAAACGATCAAGAAATGGAAAGGAGTCGACGACGTTATCCCTGTTTTGGAAAAACATGTTGAAGTTTTAGAGGAGCGCGTTCGAGAACTCTATCTAAATCGCAGCGATCGACGATATGAGGTCTTAACACACGGCGATTTCCAGTTTAAAAACATGATTTCGCGTAATGGAGGACTTAAAAGTGAAGATTACCTGTTACTTGACTATCAATTTTGTTATTGGTGCACGCCTGCGCCAGATGTCTTGGCTCTCTTGTACAACATCTGTCACGAGGAAGTCCGTTTGGAGCATCGGGAAGAGACAATTCGCAAATATTTTACAATTTTCACGGAAACTCTTCAAAAATTGCAGTTTAAAGGGAAAATGCCGCGATTAATTGACCTTCAGTTGGAAATTTTGCGATGTGGCATATTGGAATACATGAATTTCTTGATTTTTGTCCCATTTTTACAAATTGATTTTTCAAAGCTGGACCTCAATGAGATGGTTGAGAAGATGGATTTTCACAGTGCAGGCAAATTTGTCTTTGAATCCGAGAAATTTCAACGAACGTTCCTTGAACGGATCAGATTTCTCATCAACATGGGAGTTTTTGATTAATTTTTAAGTTTTATTTTTAGGTTTTTCAATGAATAAATGGGCAAATAGATGAAAAACTGCGCATTTTTTTACTTTTGCTTTGTTTGCGTTTGATCATTGAAGTACATATTATCAAATATTTGATGAGTTATCATTCAAATCAACAAAAAAACTTGTGAGAGAGAATCGAAAATCATTAAAACTAGTCTCTCATCGAAATATTGTTTCAGTAGTGAACGAATCGTCGTTACAGACTTACAAAAATAATTAAATTTACAACTCACGATCATGACAACCGCTAATGAAGAGTATAGTCGGGATGAATTAAATCCCCCTGCATGGTTAAATGACGATTTTTTTCAATCTGCTGTGCGTTCTTTTAAACAAGACGAGACAATAACGGTTAAAAATCTCGTTTTGCGTCCCGGAACGAAGCCTGGCGAGCATTATGCGAGTATCATGTTTCGTGCTGAAGTGACTTTCGACTCAAAAAGTTCGAAAAATGAAAAAATCATGTTAATTCTGAAGACAATGCCGATTGAAGAAGGCGCGAAAATGGATTTGCTCAAAGAAACGACGGCTTTTTCGACGGAAACGCGAATGTATGAGGAAATTTTACCGGAAATGGAGAGAATTTTGAAGAAAATTGGGGATGAAACGCGTATTGGACCTACTTTGGTGTACGCAAGTAATGATCCAGCACCTGTAATTGTCTTAATAGACGAAAGCCCGAACGGGTTTCAAACCTATTCAAAGGGTTTGGATGTAGAGCAAATTCAAGTTGTGGTAGAAAGAATCGCAAAATTTCATGCTTGCTCCGTTTTTATGAACGAAAATGGAGTTGATATGAAAAGTTTTTGCGATTCGCCGTACGAATTGAAGGAAGGACGTCCCGATTTCTTGGAAGAACTTTTTATGCCGACAATTAGGAAAGCTGTTGAAGCATTTAAAACATGGGACGTCGATGAAAACTTGAAAAATGTCTTGGGAAAGAACTTGGAAGTCTTAGCTGAACGGATTCGAGACCTCTTTTTGAATAGCGAAAAGCGTTTTTATTCGGTTTTGATGCATGCCGACTTTCATTTCAAAAATATGATGTATCGGAATGACGGAAAAAAGAGTGAGGATTACCTTTTGGTAAGTTTTTAACCTTTTTAACAAAATTTTAAGTCAAAAAATACTAAAAAAATTTAAAAAAATTTTAGCTTGACTTTCAATTTTGTATGTGGAACACTCCTGCGAGCGATATCTACTCCCTAATTAACAGCGTTGGTGACGATGACATTCGTGAAAAGCATCGAAACGAAATTTTCGAGCAATATTTTGTCATTTTTCGAGGTACTTTGGAAAAATTGGGCTTTCAAGGCAAAATTCCAACATTCGATGATTTTCAAAAGGAGCTTTTACGCTGCTCTCTGATCGAATACATGTTCTTTATCATCTTTGTGCCTTTTCAACACGTTGACTGGTCCTCTATCGACATCAATGCGATCATGGAGACGAAGGATTTTCACAGCACCGTCAAAGGAGTGTGGAAAAACGAGAATTTTCAAGCAAAATTCATCAAATTAGTCGAACGATTACTTCCATTGGGAACTTTTGACTAAATTTCGAACCACAATTTGATTGTGTTTGCTTTGTAATCTAATAAATTTTGCATCAAGGTCAATAATTTTATCTATGAGTTCATTTTAATTAACGTTCATTCAACAGAAACACTCTCAGTGACGATCCAACCATCAAATCAAACACACGTAAAACCCAAAAAATTATGGCAAGTGATAAAAGTGAGTACAGCAGCGACGAGCAAAATCCCCCAGAATGGCTAAATAATACGTTTTTCGAGCAAGCATTGGCGGAATATTTGAGCGATACGGCAATTTGTGTCACCAAAGTGGATTTTCGACCGGGAACCAAGGCAGGCGATCATTACGGAAGTTGCATGTTTCGAGCAAAAGTCACTTTTGACACGAGAAAATCAACCTGTGACGTCATAAATTTAATCATAAAGACCCTTCCTGTGGATGATGGCGCAAAATTGGAGCTTTTACGCGAATGCACGGCATTTAAAACGGAAATGAAAATGTATGGAGAAGTACTTCCGGAAATGCATCGATTGCTGCGAACAATAAACGATGACACAAAAATCTGTCCCACGATTGTGTATCAAAGTAATGAACCTGCGCCGATTTTGATGTTTATTGATGAAGGCCCGAATGGCTTCAAATCGTTCGAAAAAGCGCTAAATTTGGAACAAACAAAGGTTTTGTGTGACAGAATCGCGAAATTTCACGCGTGTTCGGTGTATATGAACGAAAATGGAGTGGATTTGACGACGATGGATGATTGCCCGTACAAAAAAGTTGAAGGAAAGATGAATTTTTTGTCATTTTTCATCACGAAAAATATCAAAAGTGCCGTTAATTCAGTCAAAAAGTGGAAAAGCGTTGATGATATATTGGAAGTTATGGAGAAAAATGTTGCTGTTTTCGACGAACGGATTGAAAGTCTCTTCCGGAGTCAAGATAAACTTCCGTATCAGATATTAATTCATGGGGATTTTGGTTTTAAGAATATGATGTATCGCAATGACGGTACAAAAAGTGAAGATTTTCTTTTGGTGAGCATTGTTTTCTTCATTTTTTAATTATTTTAACCAAAACTCATGAAAAAACTTAAATTTCTCTCTGAAATTTTTTGAAAAACTTAAATTTTTGACATTTGAAAAATATTTTTTTTACAGATTGACTACCAATTCTGCTATTGGAACACTCCAGCGATGGATGTCCTTGCCCTTTTATACATGTGTGCCAACTTCGAAGCTCGTAAAAGCCACCGAGAAGCAATTATTCAAGAATATTTCATAATTTTCATCGATACCTTGACGAAACTTGACTACAAAGGACGTTTTCCTGAATTATCTGACTTGCAAACGGAGATTAAACGTTGCGGTCTCTTAGAATACATGTTCCTGATGGTTTTTGTTCCCTTCGAATACGTCGATTTTACCAAACTTAACATGAACGAGATGATGGAGAACCAAGATTTGCATGGAATTTCCAAACATGCCTTTGAAAATGCAGATTTTCAGGAAATGTTGGTCAACCGTGTGCGTTATTTGATTGAAATTGGAGCTTTTGACTGATTTTTTGGCATGGATTGCACTCAATAAAAAATCTAAATTTGAATTTTTAACGATTTTTGTCCATATGTGTCATTTAAAGTCCCGTTCATTCATCTGTTGGATGAATTCATTCAAAAACAGCTGACTGGAAATCGTCAATTCATGTTTTAATTTCATCACGATAACAAATTTCCGGATAATTCTTCAAAAATTTAGTGATTTACGATGTTAGACAACGTAAAACATATCGTTCTCGTGCTCTCAGGGAAAGGCGGCGTTGGAAAATCCACAGTTTCAACCCAACTTGCATTGACACTCAAGGAATCCGGTTTCAAAGTAACTTTACAACCTTTGAAATTTCATCAAATCTCTCAAAAATCTCATTTTTTCCTTTCAGACAGGACTTTTGGATATCGATCTCTGCGGTCCAAGTGTTCCATACCTCCTCGGACTCGAAGATAAGGAAATCCATCAATGCGAGGAAGGATGGGTGCCCGTTTACACAGATGCCGATCAACGTCTCGCTGTCATGTCAATCGGTTTCTTGCTCAAAAATCGCACAGATCCGATCATTTGGCGAGGTCCCAAGAAAACGGCGATGATTCGGCAGTTCTTGAACGACGTCAATTGGGACGAACTCGATTTTTTGATAATTGACACGCCGCCCGGCACATCAGACGAACACATTACCGTGATGGAATGCATGCGAGAAGTCAAGTGTGATGGAGCGATAATTGTAACGACGCCGCAGGAAGTCGCAATCGAGGATGTACGCAAGGAAATTACGTTCTGCAAAAAGACGGGAATCGAAATTTTGGGCGTTGTTGAGAACATGAGTGGATTTGTGTGTCCAAATTGCAGCGAATGTTCGAATATTTTCTCATCGGGAGGCGGCGAAGCACTTGCTGAACTTGCCAAAGTGCCGTTTTTGGGAAAATTACCGATAGATCCGCGAGTTGGAGACTTGGGAGGAACGGGAAAAGCTTGTGTGAAGGAATTGCCGGAATGTACAACGTCAAAAGTTTTAAAAGAAATTGCACAAAAGCTATCGGGATAGAAGTTTTCGTCATTTTTAATAGAGAATTGTTGCATTTTTTACAATAAAAAAGGGAAATTTACAAGACTTTGTAACGTGCTTTGTTAATGAGATGATGTGACGTCGCCTGCATCTTCAACAATTCGTCCTTGATGAGTCGAGTAATCTCCCGTTTCGCTTTCGACACCGCCAACTCACTGCAACTCTCGATGGCGAGATATAATTTTCGTTCGCCCTCAGGCACAGGCTTGCCTGGCGGAACATAAGTACCTCGAACAGTCAACCCAGCCTCCGAATATTCGGAAATTTGGGCAAGAGCTTCTTTGGAAGTGACTTTCCATCGAGCTTGTTGCGGAAAATCGTTAATTTCAAGCTCTTCCTCGTATTTGCGGAAAACTTGCTCCGACTGTTCGGGATTGTCCTCGTCGTCTTTCGGTTGATAATTGAGTTTTGTATTCAATTTAGCAGCGAGTTGCTCTGCGACAGTCTTTGCTGTTATCAGTGGATGCGATCCCTTGAGAATTGCTTCGGCAGCTTGTTGTGTGGCGCCTTTCGATTCTGTGCCCAAATTCTTCGCCATATTAATGCGCGATGCCAATTTCTTCGCTAATTCCAGTTTTTCAGCATTCGTTGTTGTACTTGAAGTTGTCACAGGAACATTTGTCGTGATAATTGGCGCTTCAACTTCCTTCACAATGCGTTTCGTGGCGAACATCGACTCAATCGTTTGATCAATGTCGTTCTCCAAGTCATCCTCGTCGTCAGAATCTTGCAATCCGAGTGCCGCTTTTTGAAGTTTCTTCTTCTCATTTGCGATTGCAGCCTCTTGTTCGTCGAATTTGAAGCCTTTGCCGCTGAAACCGCCTCCGGTATGAACTTTTTTGCCGCTTGCCTCTTGAGCTGCTTTATATTCTTCGAACAAATTCTTCAAATCTTCGGGGACTTCGACATTTGACAACTCCAAGGCACGTATAATCTCGCCAGCGTATCTTCCTTGTTCGTGATTCACAAAAGTCCATGCGCAGCCTTTGTTTCCGGCGCGTCCTGTTCTTCCCACGCGATGTACATAATCCTCATAATGGTTCGGACAATCATAATTGACGACTAAGATGAGTTGTTTGACATCCAAACCGCGAGCTGCGACGGAAGTTGCTATCAAAAGCTTACATTTGCCACTTTTGAAGTCGAGAATCGTTGAATCACGATCAAATTGATCGATTCCGCCATGGAGACACATGCACGGATACGAAGCTTTCATGAGGTCTTTCAACAGGATATCCGCGTTTTCTTGTTTGTCCACGAAAACGATGATACTTCCGTGTTCCTGATACTGTCCCAAAAGCTCCAACAGCTTAAAGAACTTTGCATCGTCTTCCAACACACAAACGTGCTGCTCAACCTCTTTACATACCACAGAACGACCTCCAACGATAATTTCAATAGGTTTTTTCAAAATTCTTCGTGCCAAAGCTTCCATTTGCCGCGGAAAAGTAGCACTAAATAACACAGTTTGTCGATCAGGTCTCACATTATCGACAATTCGCATGACTTGCGGTTCAAATCCCATATCGAACATCCGATCAGCTTCATCCAGCACGATATATGTCACGCGTCGCAAATTCGTGACTCTTCCTGAATTCGCTGCCAACATATCTATCATGCGTCCCGGCGTGCAAACGATTATTTCAGCACCTCTTTTGAGCTCTGCGATTTGTTCGGAGATCCCTGTGCCGCCATAAACGCAAACAGCATGCAGTTGAAGGGATTTTGAGAACTTTCGAATGTCTTTTCCGATTTGCATGCAAAGTTCTCGTGTCGGAGTCAAGATAATCGCTATCGGGCCATCTCCTTCCTCCAATGGAGGTTGATCCAAAATGTGACGAAACATCGGCAGAATGAACGCCAAAGTCTTTCCGCTGCCCGTTTTGGCGATTCCAATGAGATCTCGTCCTGACATCACCGCGGGAATGGCTTGTGCTTGAATGGGAGTCGGTTTTTCGAACTTCATCTTCTTCAAAACTTCCAATTCTTTCTTCGAAATGCCACATTGCGCCCAAGTTTTGATCGGTTTGGGACATCCTTTGCCTTTTACTTGAATTCCTTCCATGTCGCAGCGATATTGGTCGACTTCTTCGGGCGTCATTTGGGCAATTTCGGGTACTTCTTTGTAAAATTCCTTACGGAATGTGTTGTAAGTCATCGCGGAATGATCTACTTTTGCCAGTTCTTTCTTTTGTTTGTTCGCGAGATTCGCAGCGGTGTCTTTGATGTCTTCCATTTCTTCTTCGCTCGAGTATTCGAGACCGTCTTGATTTTGTTCCAACAGTTCTCCCTTCTTTTTGGATGTTTCTTTGCCATTGGCGTTGGTTTCGGTCTTTTTTGCGACTCCCGTGACAATTGTTAAACCTCCTTTGTTGGATTTGGGCTTTTCATCTAAATTTTTCAGCGATCGCACTTCGTCTTGTACTTGTTTCATGTAAGCATCCAACGGATCAATGTCATCTTCGTCATCGTCTTCTTGTGATTTTTTGTCTTTTTCACTGCTTTCAGTGTCTTCGTCATCAACATCGATCGTTTTTGGCGGCGGTGCAGGCGAATTTTCATCCGTTTCCATCTTTTCCGTGATCGTTGGTAATGGCGGCGTTCCCGATGATGAACTAAATTTCGATACAGGAGTATCAGGCTTTACTTCAATGACATCATCATCCGATTCCTCGTCATCCAATGACCAAATTTTTCCTGTTGGCGCCGGGATTACACTTGCCAATACGCGATCTTTCTTTCCCATTTCCAGCTCTTTGCGTTTTCTCTCCGCACGCCATCGCTCAATGCGTTCACGACGCTTTTGCATTTCCGCTTCCAGCTGTTTTTGCGCCTCATCTTTGTCAACGGTGCCCGGAACTGGAATATCAAAGGTTGTTTCGCGCTTCGTTGGTTCAGGTTTGCTGCTGGAAGAACTTGTTTCGCGTTTCTCGTATTTGCTGGGCGACTCAAATCTGCGACGTCGAGGCTTTTCTTCGGGCGTACGGGATCTGTGACGGTCTTTACGCTTCTCTTCACGGCGTTTTTTGCGATCATTTGACCTCGAACGACTCCTGGAGCGTTTCTTGTCTTTTCTGAAAGGGAAAATTTTAGTTTTTTCTTGAAAAATTTCAAAAAATTTTGATAAATTCTTACTTGTTATCGCGATCTCTGCTATCACGACCCATTTTTAAGTGATTTTTTAGACAAAAAATACGGAAAAACACAAGAAATTCAATTAACTTTGCCGATTGAACGTTTGTTTACGTTTTTAATGGCGACACAAGTTGAACTGTCAATGTTCAAGTGACAGTCTCCGTAGACATTTCACCATCGTAAAAACAATTGAAGTTCATAAATTCGGGAAATTTGGTGAAAAATCGCAAAAAAATGACGATTTTGTGTCGTTTTGGGTTGTTGAGCATCTCCAAAGCCTGCAGCCACAAAGGATTATTCAATGTTGCCTTGCGAACGATCTCTGTGAGTTCGACGCAAAAGACTCGGTAAGTGTAAAAGTTTCTCCGTAGTTGTTACAAAACAAGGTCTCGAAGGTTTTCTCATCAATTTGATGCTCGACTTGGCTTATATAACTAAAAATTCGACATTTTTCATCTTTTAGCTTGGCTGAAGTGGGCAAATTGGAAACGCCAAAGTCCCAAGGCAAATACGAAACAGGTCAATTGTTCCTCCATCGAGTCTTTGGGTATCGTGGCATCATCTTGTTTCCGTGGGCAGCGCGCGTTTACGACAGAGACATTCCCAACAACAGCAAGAATGTCGAAGCGAATGCCGACTCAAATCATCCGCCATCCAGCAAGGAAGTTCAACGCAAAACCCACACATTTTACCAAGTGCTCATCGATCAGCGGGATTGCCCCTATATTCGAGCACAAACCGAAGCAGTGACCTTTTTAGGAAATCAAGAGTCTTCTCGCAGCTTATATGCGATCCCTGGCTTGGATTATGTCGCGCACGAAGACATTTTGCCGTATCTCGCCTCGGAAAGAACTCCTTTGCAACACGAATTATTCGACAAATTTCTCGCTTTCAATCCGGAAAAGGAGACGTTCGAAGCGCAAGACACTCTCAAAGCGTGGCAACAAAAAAACCATCCATGGCTTGAACTCTCGGATGTGCATAAAGAGACGACTGAAGGCATCCGCGTTACTGTGATACCGTTTTATATGGGATGTCGCGAAACGCCCGCCTCAAGTGTTTATTGGGTAAGAAGAATTGACCTTGAAAATGAGAATTTTTTGAACTAAATCTTTGATTTTTTTTAGTGGCGTTATTGCATTCGTTTAGAAAATTTGGGTGAATTGACGGTACAGCTTCGAGAGAGACATTGGAGAATATTTTCGTTGTCAGGAACATTAGAAACAGTGCGTGGCAGAGGCGTTGTTGGGCAAGAACCTGTTTTAAGTCCTCGTTTACCTGCGTTGTAAGTGATTTTTCTGTTAAAATTCATAAAATTTTCGAAAATTTTTCGGATTTCATAGACCTCTAAGGCATTAGAGAGGAAAAATATCGAGTTTCGTGTCTCAAACAGTACAAATAATTAATTTTTCCAATAGGATTTTTCAAAATTTTTCATATTTTTGTTTATCATAATTTTGAAAATTAAGAGGATTTTAACATTTTTGACTCAAAACTTAAAAAAATTAGAAAATTTATATTTTAAACATGACTTCAACAAAAAATTTGAAATTTTTTAAAATATTTTTGAACAAAATTGGCAAAATTTGTTCAAAATTAAGAAAAAAAATTTTTTTTTATGCTCGTTATTTGATATTCCTCTTAAAAAATTTTAAAAAATTATTCAGAAGGAGGAAATCCAAGAAATTTTCGACATTTTAAATCAAAAACAATCAAATTTAAATGAAAAAAAATTAATTTTTTAGCCAATATTCATCACATGTGTCTCTCCAAGCGCCTTCAGGTCACATGTGGGGCACATTCAGGATGGAACGCGAAGATGGTCACACTTTTGATTGTCGATGCCCGCCTTTTAGCCTAGAATCCAAGCCAGATACGACGAATGAAGAGTCTTAAGCAATAATTGAGCGATATTTGGGTTTTCCAGTGTAACTGATAAGTTGTGTTTTTGCTGAATTAAATCATAAAATTCTGTATATATCGAATAAATTTAATTTTCTAACAATAGGAAAGAATCGAAATGGGATTTTTTTGAAATGTTTAGATTTATTTTAAAATTTATTTTTTTAATCTTTGTTTTTTTTTTGTATCTTAAAGATCGTTTGTATCATTTTTTCCATTATTTATAAGTTACTTAGTTTAATATTTATCCAACTTGACCTAGATTGTTTTTCTTGTTACGAATGTAATTGAATCATCAAAAAAACCATCAAATTCTTCCACATATAATCACACGTAGGTAGACGATAACACGCATTCTACTAATCGTTTAAAATACTTGACTTATTGACTATTTTGAAATTGTTCGGCGTACCGTAGTCGCTGTTTGTGCCGCACTTCGATGCAATCGCGCACGACACGCGACACCAACTCATCCGTGAGATCGGCATCGAGATCCTGTAACACCTTGCCCACATATTTCCCGATGCCAAATTCGTCGGCATCCGTTTTGGGACTACTTTGGTGCGGATTTGGCGATATGGCAGCTGCTTGAGCAGAGTTACTACTATTAAGTGACTGATTGTTTGGCGGCGTCGTCGTCGACGATGTTGTTGCAGCGGCTGCCGTTGTAGCTGAGATCAATGCCGCAAGCTCGGATTTGTCTTGATTCGTTAAAAGGGGAATGGGTTGTTCGCCATTTTCCGCTGACGATGGCGCTTCTGTGCATTTTCGACGTTTACTCGAAGTTGTGGATGTGCGTTCTTTAACTGTCGTTGCACTGCCATTGCTGAATTCCAAGTTGAGCGGTTCCGATTGCACGTAATCCAATTCGTTTTCTTCGTCGCTGCCCGCTTCCGAGGCATTTATTCGACTGAGACTGGTAGCGAGGAAACTGAGACGCTCGAAATAGGCCCAATGCACGGAATCTGAAGCATCGTCTTCGTTTGTGTTGGCATTTCCGTTGGCTTTTGGGTCTTTTTCCATGCTTGTATTGCTGCTGTTGTTTGCTGGCGTGCTACGATGCGCCTTCCGGGAGTAATATCCTTTGAGACTATCCCATTTTCGACGAACAATTTCTAAAAAAAAATAATTTTAATATGGATTCATGAAAAATGACAAAAAATTATACCGTAAGTGTATCCATGATCTGGATATTTGTTGCCAAGAACATTCACAAGCTCCAAAAATAGGTTTTTATTCATCCTCACATTGCGGTACATCACATCTGTCGTATCCCAAATGCTTGGATGTGCTTTTATGAATTCAATGAGAAAGAGTGTTGGTTCATCTTGCCATTCGCTAAAAGAAAAAAGTTGAATTTTATGTTAATTTCATTCATTTTTTGAGTTTCAAGTCGGGATTCGAAACAGAGGCCTTACAATTTCTTCCGTTTAGGTGCTCTTGATCCTCGTCGTGATTCACTAAAAATATAAAATTTCATTAATTTTTTAAAAATCTCTTAAAAAATGAAGAAATTTCACCTTCTATCACGTTCCGGCGTTCGATCCTTGGCATTGGGCTCCGAGATTTCCTCATCCTCAAGTTTGATATTTGACACAATGTGATGGTCCTGCCGTTCCTCCATGTCGTGATCTGACGTGTGACGACTCAGCAGTAACTTTAACACTTTGGCACCGGTCTCTTTTCCCACCTGAAACGGCAAAAAATGCCGGGCTCGTAAATTTTAAGTTTTTTTCTCTGCCAAACAACAAGATGGCCGATTGCGAAACAAAAACAACAAAAAAGTTTTTGCGGTTTCACGTACCTCAGCAGCAATTTATGAATGAAATTCGATGTTTTTTCGCACGATTCGAGCTCCGGATTGCTCTGTGACTCCCTTTGGCGCGTACAAAAAACGTTCGAGATGCAATATCCGTAAAAACATCAAAAATACAAACAAGAAGTTGGTTTTTTTTGTTTGCCAATTAGCTATTCGTATGGGCATGCGTGGCGTAATTGAAAATTTGGAGAGTACCTGACACTAACGGAAATGCCGGGAAAAATATTTGCCTTAAAAACTGATTTTTTCTTTAAAAAAGGACTTAAAAGGAGCAGGATAAAAGGTCAGATATGAAAATTAAAAAGCCTCCTCTAATAGGAATGAACAACACATGATATGGAAATCATGACGAAATCCACATGAATTCATCGTGTACAACTTTGGAAGCCCATATCTCAGGAGTTTTTCACAAATTCCGCCTAAAAGTCTTCTACGAGTTGTAGCTTTTAGTGTCTTCTTTCAACTTCCTCGGGATGCAAAGTACCTGAAATTAACAAAAAATCCCATAAAATGCCCCCTCAGGTTTAGTTTCTTACCGAAAAACGAGATGGCGCTGCTAATACAA
Source organism: Culicoides brevitarsis (assembly GCF_036172545.1). Taxonomy (NCBI): domain Eukaryota; kingdom Metazoa; phylum Arthropoda; class Insecta; order Diptera; family Ceratopogonidae; genus Culicoides; species Culicoides brevitarsis. Next base: position 33,814,218 of record NC_087085.1, on the reverse strand, counting down.
ACGCTCTGCCTGCTGATTCAAGTAATTTATCACTTTCATTCGTCTCATTAATCCCATAGCACATTTGATCGGGCACAAAATTCCAATTGTGCAATGGGCAACTCCCTGTCAAAAATCGGCAACATCTGGTCGGCGCATCACACAGTCTGTCACTCAATGGCGTAAAGGAAAAATCGTGAAAAAAACGTACGGAAAAGTGTTAAAAACCCACAGAAAAATTGCCAATTTCGGTAGAAAAACAATCCCAAAGTGTCCATACAATCGAAGATAATCAGGAAATTCACACATTCTTTGTGAAAAAAGCAAAAAAATAAAATATCCAAAAAAGAAGGCAGTGGCAAAAAAGTGTTGATAAAAAGAAATCTGCCACAAATTCTCGAGAAAAAAAAGGAATAAATAATAAAAAGAAATTAATCACACACAAGTGCACGAAAGGATAATGAATCACGTCGCTTAGACTGGATTACGAGCGGAAATAAAAAAATAACAAAAGTCACCTCTACAGCAGTAACACAGTTCGGAGTCGTAAGCTGGCAAGGTAAGAATTTGATTTTTTTTTTTGAAATATTTTTCTTATGCACGACCATACGTCGATCGTCGGTTGTTTCGTCGTTCGAAAAAATGATAATAATAAAAAGAAGCTCGTACGACGCTGCTGCGTAGCAGTAAATAAAAATATAAATCGTCACGTAAATGGCCTCCAAACTAAACTAAAAAAAAAGTTTCCCTTTTTGAACATCTTGTTTCTATAATTTTTGTATTTTTTTTTTTAATGTAAAACCAGTGTGACTACTTGTACAGTTGTTTTTACGTCGTTCTTTATTATTTTTCGAATGCTGCTAGTTTGAAATTAAGTCAAGGTTTATCATCATCGAGAGCGAGAGAATTTTCGTCGTTGTAAATTTTCATTGCACTTTTCCGGAATTTTCTCATGTTGTCGATGTGCGTTTACTATCTACGCTACTACGATACAATAATACTACTATTAAATGAGGACACGGGATGAATTAAAATCGAGGAACGTACACAGCAGCGTACACATCTGTTCACAGGATTTCCTGTTTTTTGGTCAAATATCCCAAAAAAACATTTTTTTATGGATTACAAGATTTTATTTTGTTGAATTGAACGCTAATTTGCACCGTAAATGGTCAATTTTGGTCTTTTCTTACAGAGATTTGTGATTTTTTTTAGTACTTCCTCATCCGATGAGGAGATGCGCATGTCCCCTGATTGCGAGTGTAGGAAGCGAAGGCGAGATGACAAGGCATGGGATTTAATTTTTCAAGTGAATTTTAGTGAATTATATATTTTTTTATTATGCATGAGACTTTTATCCTTTTAGGTGAAGTCTTGTTGTCGTCATAAAAGAGGTGCGTGTGTCTCTGTGGATTTTTGTGCAAAAAAATAACAAGTGATATGAGGGTATGTGACAATGAAGGGGGGATGAAACGTGACTTTTTACGAGCCTCATAAATTAAATTTGTCGAGCGCATATTCAATTTACTCCTGTCTGCTTGATTGTCTGGGTGTTTATTTAATTAAACTTTAAAATTGCAATTTTTGGATGGAGTTGAGCGAGAATTGTTAGTGAAATTTTAATGAATTTAAAGTTTTATGGATGATTTTGTGATTTTTAGCTAGTTGTAGAAGTTTTCTTGAAAAAAATCTTCAGAATTTTACTTATTATTAAAATAATTCAAAGAATTTTGATTAAAATTTGAAGATTTTTCTCTTTAAATTCACAAATTGTAATTTTAAAATTTAATTTTCTCTTGAACATATTTCAAAAATTAAGAATTTTGTCTTTAAATCACAAAAATTTGACCACAATTTATTTTATAAAAGGAAGATTCTTTTAAAATTTTATCAAAAAATTGAAGAATTTTGTCTTAAAACTAAAAAAAATTATTTGAAAATTTAAGATTTAGTCTTGAACTCACAAAGATTTGTTAAAAATTTAAAATTTTGGTCTTGAACTTTCAAATTTTATTTGAAAAATCATTGCTTTTGTCTTTAATTCATTGAGAAGGTCCTAAAAATTGTTCTTACTCTCTTAAAATATTCAGCTCATGAACAAAAATTTCTCAAAAATAATTAAAATTTGATTTTTTCACAAAAAAATCGAATTTTAATATAAATTTTCATTAATTTAACTCAATAAATTCTTCAAAATTGACTTTAATGGAAATTTTTCTTTAAAAATTGTTTAAATTGAAATTTAAAGGCTTTGAAAGCTTAGAATTGAGAAACCTTAAATGCCCTCAAGCAACTTTGAAACTTTTCAGAACAGTTAGACAAGACAAGACAACAACAAAACTTCAAAATATCACAACGGAAACACGTAATTCGTGGGATGTGCGACCGAAACACAGAAAAAAAACTTCGATCGCTCACTCGCCTAATTTGGAATGCGAACAACTTTAACTCTAACTTTTTTTTCCAGTGTCTGTCATACAAAAATTTCGGCTGAGTGTGTGTCAAAAATTGTAGGCGTAAATTACTGGATGAAATTATCGTTTGTCATTAACAAGACTTGCGGAGTAAATAACGTCGAAGAGGCATTATTTTACGCAGATTATGCAACGAAAAGAAATTACAACAAAAAAAAAAATATTTATGAATTAATCGACCATTTTATCGCTTTATCGTCACTTTTACTTCTTAATCGATCCTTGGCGCGGTCTCTCTTGAAAAAACTTGCAGAAATTGCGCATCAACGATTTCGTTCGTTTTTTGTTAATGATCTGCTTATTTCACTTTTGCAAGAGATATGCACCTCATTTAACATTGTGTGTTGCAAAGTGAAGTTGCTTCTTCGGCGTGTCACGCTTTGGTGCATTTCACTTGCCCTTTTTTTTTGTTCTACGAGAGCATGTTACACGATAAAGGGCGCAAAAAAGAGTTGAAATTGTTTATTTTAATGTTTCACTTGCACGGAAATGTGGTTTCCTTTTCAGCTGGTAGCTGGAGTCTCGGTGTGTTTATCATGTTTTAGTGTCAGGAAAGGGAAATGGAGGTCTATAAAAGTACTTTTTTTTCAACGTTTTTGCTATCGATTTGCGTTCTTGCTTCTTTGTATTTGTTTTATTTATTGTTTTAAAGTGTTCTTAAAGTTTGCCATTATTTATGTGCATAACAAACAGAATTATTACAAAGGTCGATTGAGTGATAGAATAATTTTTTATTTACACGGCAAAAAATTATTTAGAGCGAAAGTGCATGAAAAGTTCAGTATTGAAAAATAAAAAAAAAAATATTTTATAGACAGGGATGGAAATTAGATTTGCTTGTGAGTTTCTATTAATTTTTAAATAATTATTAAAGTTTAATTATTTTTTTTTTAATTTCTATTCAAGAATTTCCTTCAAAAGTTTAAATTTTGCAAAAAAAAAGTACTTTTCTGTACTTTAAATATTCTAAAATTTAAACAGTCGAAAAATGTTGAGTTTTTAATTTTTAAAATTTTTTTACTTAATCTTCTAAAATGCAAATTTTTATCCATTCAAGCTTTAGAGCTCATTTTTCGCCGTCAAATATATGAAAATTTTAAAAAAATATTTTTTATACCCAAATTCATCCCTAACTCTTCAAAAATTTTGCATTTTTTGTGGTTTTAAAATAAAAAGTAATTAAAACTTTGTTATTTTTTTTTTAATAATTTCTTTAAAAGCTATTTTTAGAAAATTTTTATTCAGAAAACTCGAGTTTTTAATCAAATTTTCAAGCTTTTAATGTAAAAACATAAAAAAATTTGAATAAAAAATTTTTTTTTTTAATTTTAATTATTTTTTTATCAAAATTGAGTCTTTTTCAACTCCATCACTGCTCTATTTTAACATATTCAAAACAAAACAAACACGAAAAAAATTATAAAAAAGTACAAAGAAAGAAAGGGAAGGACAAACATTGCGTGAAATTTCCCTTATTCGTATTTTTTATAATTATAGTTTGACCATTTACGTTTATTTTTTTGGCTCATTTTTTTTATTTTTTCATTCAAAAGACGGAATATAAATGTTTATTTAATTCGTTAGCGAATTGTGTCAGACTTGTGCATGTTATTAATAAAAAAATAGGACAAAAATAATTTTTTTTCCTTTGTACAGAAAAAAAAATCGTTCGTTGTACTAAAAAAAAAGTTTGTGCTAAATTCAAGTGATTGAAAAAAACATCTGTAATATTTTTCACTCGTGATGAATAATTCTTTGTTGAACTAGTCATTCAACTCACTCCCATTAGAGAAATAAATAAAATAAAAAATATATCACAGCGGAAAGGGAACTGGACTGACTCATAGGAAATTACAATAACCTTACTTTTTTCACTCGTCATCAAAAATATTGAAAAAAAAAATTGATGACGCCAAAAAAATCTTGAAAAATTTCTGAAAACAGGTGCGTTAGATTTTTTCCTGTTGAAAAAAAAAATATTGTTATGAAATTTTATTAGAAATCTCAGTCTCCTTCTATTATTTCTCGAAATTGTCTATTCAATAAATTTAATTAATTATTTTACCTAATCATAAAACGAAATCAATTTTATTATTTTTTTTTGTTTGTTATTTATTTCAAAATTATGCTAACACAATATTTTTAATAAAAAGCTTTTATTTTTAATAACAATGAATGGCGCGGCGTCAAATATGGAAAAAAATTGAGATTTTGTCATATTTTAAGTAGGTTTCCATTTAAATTGTACAAATTTCTGCTTAATTCACGAAAAAAATGAATTAAAAGGAAAAATTGTGCAAATTGCAATTGTGTCATAAATAATTTGTATCATAAAAAAGTGACTTTTTGCTAGACAACAGGTTCCGTTCTCAACTGGAATTCTTCATTTTTATTCTTATCTTCGTCGTACGTGAATAAATTTACTTCCACATTCCGTGAACTGATAAAAATTCCTTGTTGGAAAGTGTTTTGATGCGATTCCATCTTGTTTTTCTTGACGTGCATTTTTTTTTTGCAACATTGTATTGTCCCGTGGTGCTTTTTAATGACTTCCCATCTGGTTGTCGTTCCGTTTGTCGTGAAATATCGCGACATGTTGTCAAAAAGCGTCCTCTCGTTATATTTTTTTCCATCAAGGTTACATAAATTATTCCCTTTTTTCTCCGTTCCTTATATTTCCTTCGCGATCTGCGCGCAAGAGAGACATGTGAAGAGGAAAAAAAACGAAAACAAGATGCAATAAACAAGATTAATTGATAGCAGACGACAACGACATAATAGTTGGGCAACAATGTTGCAGGATTATCTCGTACACTTTTCTTGCGCGGTTGACACTAAAAATGCATTTACTTACTTGAACGCAAAAAAAAAAAAATAATAAACGAAAGAATGCAATCATTTGCATTCATTATTCTTAACGATCCTGTGACCGCATGTGAGGTATCCAATAAATATGAAGAGCAAAAAAATAAAAAAGAGACACGCACATTTTTTTGTTTGCCGAATATTTTTTTTTTGCGGAATGAAAAATGAAGCAGTGACCGAGGAATGTAACAAAAAAATGAGAAAACAGGAGGAGGAGGACAAAAACTTAACAACGTATAATCTAACAAATTAATGTTTATTCAAGAGCTTTAAATTTAAATTTGAGACAGAAAAAAAATTCTTAATCAATGGAAAAAAATACAGTAGCTGATCGTCGGTCTCTAATCATCGTCATCATCTTTTTATCTCTTTTTTTTACATTTTTTACGCTTCTCCTTTTTTTCTTGCTCTCTCGTGTCTTGCCCGTTGCGCTTTAAGACGCTGTTACATATTTTTATCAAAAGAATTTCATTTTATAAAAAATAAATAAAAAAAAAAAGAATATATTTATTGAGGAAATGCACTTAATCTCGCTTTATTGGAGCTCTTAAACGGTTGAATGGATAGATGCACTTCATAAAATGCTCATAAAATGCAATGAAAATATCTAGATGGACTTTGACAAGAAGAATTTTTTTTTATTTAAATCTTTAAGTTGAGAATTTTTTATTTTTTCAAAAAAAATTTAAATAAAAATTTTTCAAAAATTTATTTTGATTTTTTTTAAATAAAATTTTATTTTAAATTTATTTTTTTAATATTTAATAAAAATAATTTCAAAAATAATTATTTAAATTTTTTTTTTTAAAGATTTTTATCAAATATAATATTATAACAAAAATAATTTTAAAATAATATCAAAATAAATTTTTGATTAAAATTGTTTATTTAATTTTTTTTTTTGTTTTTTATTTAAATTTATACTCAAAAGTAAATTTGGAGTTTTTATTATATTTAATTAAATTTTTATTTAATTATTATTTTTATCAAAAAATAAAATTTTTAAAATTTAATTTTCTTTATAAAAAATTAAAATAATAACTCTAAAATAAAATTTTCTTACCATTTATGAGAAAAATAATTTTAAAAAATGTGAGAAAATTGGCAAAAATTATTATTTTTCATATTTTTTTTTAATTAAGAATTATTTTTTTAACAAAAATTTTTATTTTAAGACCTTTGAAAGTATTTTAATAAAAAAAATCTTCGATCCCCATCTAAATCCACAACTGCCTCACGTCAAGTGTGAAAAATAATCTCCCTCTTCATCGTGCCAAAATCCAGTTTCATTAAAAAAAAACGTCTCAAATATCATTTAAATGCCGTATTTTATGAAATATTTACTGCACAATCTCCCTCATTTGCACCAACTTTTGGCTAAATGAAAGGATGACTGCGATCCCTCGCGCATTTATTTACAAATAACTCGAATTCACACAACGAAACAGGTGCAATGCTGCCAAAAGAGACCGCTGTTGTGAATTATTATGTTGAATAAAAAAAAGTAACGAGTACGCACCCACCTTTAAAATCGGATATTGTCTCACGTACTTTATTGTTACTTTGCTGCAAACACACAATTTGGGGACCTGAAATACCTTTCGTACGTTAAATGCACTCAACCGAGTACCTGCTTGAATTTTTATTGTTGTTGAAGGTGTGTTAGTGTGTGAGTTGATTCATGGATTGAGTGGTAAACCGCAATTTATTTTAATTTTTTCAACTCAAAATCTCGAATTTCTAACGAAATTTTTCAAAAACTTCTAAGGATTCTTCAATAATTTGCTTTGAAAATTTCAATAAAAATTAAAAAATCAAGCAACTCAATAAAAATCCAACAACAACAACTCATTTTTGTGTAAAGGTACAAACATTGGTACACACCAAGCAACAACTCTCCATGAAACATTCAGTCATTTTGTTACAGTAGAGCGGTTCGGTCGCGTTTCTTTACCGCTGGAATATTTTTTTTCTTCAATTTTTTTGATGAAACTCTGAGATTGGAGTAAAAATAATAAATATATCGGACTGGAGATCTGAAAAGAAATGTTTTTGCTCGCCTAAACATTAAATCGTAGATAAAAAGGTTTATAAAATTAAATGAAGTGAAGTGAAATGCGATACTACTAAGCAAATATACGAGAAAAAAATTGTTGAAAAATAATAAAATTTAATTTAAAAAGGAATAAAAAATAATTGAAAGTCGTACCAAGTGCTGTAAAAAGGGTAAAAATACTGGATTATTGAAAAAACTTGTGAATTTCTTTGGATATGCAATGCAAAAAAGTGACAGAAATGACTTTTTGTGAACCTTGGCCATTATAATTATTAAATTAAATTCAGAAAAGCAAATTTTGTGGATTTTTATCTTGTTTTTTGTTGAATGAAATTTTTTCAAAAAATACTTAATTAATTTATTTTACGGAATAAAATATTTAAAAAATTAAATAATAAAAATAAATTAAATAAATTTAAAATAAAAAAATTAAATAAAAAGAATAAAAATAAAAAAAAATAATAAAATTTAAAAATTTAAAAAAAAAGTAGAAAATTATTGGTAAAAATATAAAATTTAAATTAAAAAAAAAATAAAAATTAATTAAGAAAAAAAAATAATTGAATTTGGATAAATTGAACCCAAAAATTTAGTTAAATTTCTAAATAAAAAATTATTCATAAAAGAAAAAAATATTAAAAAAAAATATGAAAATAAATTAAAATTAATTTAACCAGTAATTTAGTTTAATTTTTAAAATTCTAAATAAAAAATAGTTTTTAAAAATAATTTTTTTTCGACAAATTTTAAATATTTGTTAGATTTTTATCTTCTTCATAATTTAAAAAAAAAAATTGAATAAAATTTTAGAAAATTAAAAATAAATAAAAATAATTTTTTCACGTTCATCAAATTTCTCAGAGAAAAAAAAACTAATTAGAACGTAATTTGAAGCAAAAAACCGTCAATTAATTCCGTCAATCAATCGTCAGCATCACTCGCAGCATCAGTAGTTGCTCAATTTCCATTCAAATTAATTAATTATCTAGTGACAGTCCTCGTCTTCGACGTGTAATAAATTAGTCAATTACTACGTAGGTGCCTTAAGAACGGATAAGCTTGTTAGAAAAAAAATATCTTATAAGAAGTATCGCTGTAAAAAGAGGAAGAACGAATTAAACTTCATTATTTTTACTATTCAAAAAAAAAAAACATAAAAAGAAAGAATGTTCAGAATAGTTGAGAATGCGAGTGTAGTAGTGTGTCCCGCTTCTCTTCTTTCCTTCATTTCATTCCACATGACTCATCTCTCTGAACTGCACTCTAGCGTGAGTTGTACGTCGGTCGTCTTGTTTCTTGGTCGTCGTCTTCGTCGTCGTAGATTACCGAGAACAAGAACGACCTTCAAAAACCAGTTAAATAATATTTAAGGAATGTTAACTCCATCTCCGATTCGTTTTTTTTTAATTCTCTCTTTCTTTTTTTTTTATCCCATCTGAACTTTTTTTTTACAAATTCTTCCATCTCTGTGTTTCTGACTGAAGCTGTAACAATAATTATTATTAAAAGTAACGAAAGACGAGAACAAGAGAGACTCGAGAACAGGACTGTGAGCACGCATCACATAAAAAAAAACAATAAAAATGGGATTAAATTCGATGCAACAGAAGAGACGGTGACAAATTTTATTTTTATTACATCTGTTACGTTCTCGAGGAATGCGGATCATCATTTTTTGTATCTTTTTTTTTTTTTGAAAGAACTTCTGAATGCGATAACCTTTCACGCATTAGTCACCGTCTGAATAATTCTTCTAAATTTAATCGACATCCGTAGTCCTTCACTACAAAATAAATTTCGTCACCTTGTCCAATCCTTTATTATTTTTTTTTTCATTTTCTCATGTTTCTGATTCATCGAGCGTCTTTTGCGACGAAAAATACGAAATTTGCGTGTGAATGACTGACACTTACTGTGTCAATGTCACGTCTCTTTGTGTTACTTTTGTTGTCGTACAAGATTTTTAATAATCAACTTTTGCATAACTAATTCACGCTCTTATTATTAAAATATTTACGTACGTTAAGCACTGTGTGAAATACAAAAACGAAGAAATTTTTGGCCTTTGACACAAAAAGAGACATTTTTGTCGTAAATTTTGTGCGAAAAGCAAGGTTTACGAGCGACATCCGTTCAAAGGATGTAATTTGCATGTCCAAAGTTCACAAATCTGAAAAATTTATAGATCGCCAATGTAAATGTGCAACATGTTGTGATCCGATTAAACGTAAAAATAATAAAATACATAAAAGCAAACAAAAACAAAAAGTGTGAAGGTGGCAACCACGCGCCAAACAACAAAAATAAACGTTAAGAGGATTAAAGAAAAGCAAAAAAAAAAAGTAAAGTGTCAATGTCTCGTGCAATGAATCTCATCTGATGGTCCCAAAGAAAAAATTATTATGGTGACAACAATCAAAATTACTTGCGATGGAGTTTTTATCCAGTCAAATTCGTATCTAACACGTGACCATCATCGTCGGAGCAGCAGTGTGCCAGCAGCAAACCATCTCGCAGCGCGACATCTTCAGCAAACGAATCATCGACAATTGTTGCCATCGAAAAATTACCAAAAGTTTCACGAGTCTGGTGGCGGCGGCGGCGGCGGAGAAAGTTTCTCGTCAATCAGTAGTGCAGGCAGTACGTCACCGGGCAGCGATAACAGCAGCATTCAATCGTGCGAACGTGCGGGGCATGATAAAAAATTCACAATTTCTTTCCTCAATTCGCGACAACCGTTGATGCGACGTGCCGTTGCACCGTTGCCGCCAATTCTTAACAACACGGACACAAACAATAATAGTGAAAAGATTTTTAATCGCAATCCGGGTGCTGTGGTGCAAAAGAACTTTAATAATACCGCAAAACGAACGTTAGGCACGTCGTTATCGGCATCGCCGCCGCGACAAACGCAGAAAACGGGGAATGGTATTTTTGTTGCCACGAAAGTTGTTCCAAATATTGGTTAGTAGTTACTTTTTAATTGTCTTTTCTGTAGAAATTTTTTAAAAAAATTAGTTTGGTCTGTCTCTTTGTCCGCATCTAATACTATGAGGAGTACTGAAATGAGAAATTCGGTTTAAAAATTAATAAAAAATCTATCAAAATTATTAAAAACTTGAAAATTCTCAAAATCTGCTTCAACTTTTTAAGTAAATTCTAAAAATTAACTTTTGTTTGTCTTTTTTTCAATCAAATTAATCATGAGGAGTATTAAATTGTGAAATTCTGTTTGAAAAAATGTAAAAAATACTCAAAAACATTGAAAAATTTTAGAAAAATTTTTGAAATCTGCTTCAGCTTCTTAAAAAAATTCTGAAAAATTAACTTTGATTTGTCTTTTTGTCAATCATTAATTTGATGAGGAGTACGAAAATGTGAAATTTGTTCTAAAAATGTTTTGAATTTTTTAAAATTTAAGAAAACTTACCAAAAGTTACATTGAATATGCTTCCAGTTAGTAATTTAGAAAAAAATCTCAAAAAATTAACTATCAAGTATCGTTAAATACCTCAAAATACCCATGAGGAGTACTAAAATGAGATTTTTTTCTAAAAATCTTCTAAATTTCTTAAAATCTAAGAAAATATTTCAAAAATCATACGAAAATTGCTTCATTAGCTCAAATCTGTTCATTAATTCAAAAGAAAATTCTGTAAAATTAACTTTTAACATTAATTTTGTTGATAAAAATATTCGTGAGGAGTACTAAAATGTAAAAATTTGTCAAAAAATCAACAAAAAAATCTAATATTAAATGAAACTTACCAAAAATGTTATAAAAACACGCTTCACAAGTTCATCATTTGTCACTTTTTCATGAAACTCGAGAAAGATGCAAAGCTCATGTATGTTATTTGTTATTTGATACTGCAAACAGAGAGAAAAAAAAACTCGTAAAGCAACTTTCGATTTTAATTTTTTTTCCACATTTTTAGTCATTAATAGTTCTCTCAGAGTGTCGAGCCCGCAAATGCAAAAGAATTTATTGCTCTACAAAAAGCATTATTGTGACGAACAACAAAAGGCTTCACCTTGAAACTATGTTTGTTGTTTGGTTCGGCACACGGCTTTTGTAACAGACATGTGAATTAATTGGGTAAATGATTTCGACACAGCGCGCGCAAGTTTCGCGCGCTTATTATTTCCTGCATCGTTTCTCATGTTATTTTTTTTTTCGATTTTCATGCAAATTTATTGGATATTTATAATGATTAACGAAATTTTTTGGACTCTGCAGTTAATTTTTGGTTCAATTTTAACCGTTACACAACGAAATATGGGCCCATAAACAATTTCTCTCGCGAAATTTACAATTTTTTAACAAAAAATCTCAATTACGGTATCAGTGAATGTTCCGTAAATGACCTTCTACATGAAAAAAATTCAAAAGAATTGCAAGAAAAAGTGTTAACGACGTCATTTTAGATGATAACATGATAGATTGACCTCTCTTGCTATCATTTCATCTCTCGTCTCTCTCTATCGTTCGCTTAACGAGCGAGGAATTTCTTGTAGTTGCTTTGAGATAAATTGCATTCTCATTTATTTGTGTTTAACATAACTTAACATAACATCGATCAATCAGACGGATGTTGTTGGAGTGTTTTGTCGAATGATTTAGCATAACCCACACACATTCGAGTGTTTTGCTGTGGCAAGTTGTTCAACGAGTGAAGGAGTGAGAAAAATTACGAGACTACTTGAATTCGTTTTGAATGCTTTTTGGTCGATTTTGACATGCAAAGGTGAGAAATTACGCGTAAAAATGCTGTTAAAGTGAAATTAGCAGCTGTGTGGGGTGAAAATTGTCTAAAAACGAAACTTTTTTAATGAAAATCTTCGTTGTGAAGGTGTTAGATGTCGTAATATTTGTGTCAAATACGAATTTTGAAACAAAAATGATCACTGAAAAAATTTAAAAAAATAAATTTCGTCAAAATTAAAATTTTAAATTATATAAAAGACAAATTTTGAGCTGAAATAGAATTAATTGCAATTTAAAATTTAAAAAAAAAATTTTTTCTTACAATTAAAATTTAAATTGATGAAAATTCTTACCCAAAGAACAATTTTTCGATTAAAAATTGTAAAATTTAGCTTCTCGATCTTCTTTAAAATTTAAATTTTTCCATAAAATTAGATGAAACGTGTAAGAAAATGTGCAAGACACTCCAGACACAAAATTATTTCACTTGAATCACGTTCCAATTCCCCTCAATGACAAAATATTTTTACAAAACAATTATTTTTTGCCGTGGCGTCGAATTTTTGCTTGGTTTTGCATCAATTGACTGAATTCTTGCACACTTTACTTTATTATTATTAATATTTGTTTTTTTTTGTCTCGATCACCGATGATTTTTATTGCACCAAATTGACCTTTTGCTGGCCGTTATATTTGCATTGATGCGTAAAGCAATGCAGTTCTTCTTCTTTTTTTTTCGCTACTCTTGCTGCTTTTGATACGTATTATTGGGTTGAGATCCGCCTTGGAATTTGCATGCATGCATTAAATTCCATCGCGTTGTTGTTTTGTTCGAATTGAATTGATATTTGCGCGCTTTGCCAATGTTCCTCGTCGTTGTTGTTGTGTTGAATGAATAATAATTTAATGTATGTTGTACTAAAGAAAAGAAAAAAAAACTCGTTTCTGTTAAAAAAAAAATAAAAATAAATGCAAAATGAATGCAAAACGTACAAAAGAAATGACTTGAGAGCTGTCTCAATTTTATATTCAATCATCAATCTACATCAATATCACTTCAATCGTGATCGAATTTGAATTTTTCTTGCTTTTAGAAGACATTTGTCTCAGAGGAAAGTTTGAATTCTGTCTATCAAAAGCTGTGAGGAGTACTGAAATGAGAAATTTTCACAAAATTTGTTTAAAAAAGATACATTTTTAAAAATAACTTTCCAAAAAGATCCCAGAAATGCTTTAATGTTCATAAATTTATAAATTTTGGGGAAAAAATAAGTATTTTCTGTCACTTCTTTCGTCTAAATGACTTTGAGGAGTATCGAAATGTGAAAATTTCTCAAGATTCCTTAAAAATTGAGCAAAAACTATAAAAGTCTTACCAAAAAATGATTAAAAACAACTTCCGTTGTTTCTCAATTTTTATAATCTTTGAAAAAAATCAATATTTTCTATCGTTTTTTCTTCTAAAGAATCTTGAGGAGTACTAAAATGAGAAAATTTGTCGAAATTTGTTTAAAAAATACCCAAAATTAAAAATAACTTACCAAAAATCAATCGAAAGCTTCTTCAACTGTTGATTAATTTTTCAATTTCGGAAAAAAATAAGTTTTGTGTGTAACTTTTTAGGTCCAAATGTTTTTGAGGAGTACTAAAATGAGAAAATTTGTGTAAAAATCATTCAAAATTCTAAAAATCATTCCTAAGGCGTTTTTTTACTTGAAAACTTTCAAAATACTTTTGTTTACGAGCAAAGGAATTATTTTCCGAAACAACCTTGAAAAAAGATCTTCCGACTTACTCACTAATTGAGCGTTAATTACTAAAGCAAACTATCAATTCACACTTTTTTATCGTCTGCGACTCAGAATTTATGTGTTTGAACAGTAAAAAAACAACAAACATGACTCATAACAGCCCGCATTTGAGTCAACAACAGTAACTTCTCCTTTAACGAACATTTTATTATCTTGAATCTCTTAAAAATTTTGTTGCCTGTTGATGATCCAACGCATCTGATACACATCTGCGACGAAAATTACCGTGAAAATGAAGACGATCGCGTTGTATAATTAAAAGACATTAATTAAGATTTTGTCCAAAGTTGAATATTTTTCATGCCTTTTAACCCTTTTTTATTACTTTTTTTTTCTTCGCTTCGGAAGAGTTGTTGCCAGACGAGATCTCTGGAGTAAGTTAAGAAATTGCGCAACATTTTTTTTCTTTCTTTCATCAACCGAGTGAACGAGCAACGTGATCGTAAATATTATTACCTAAGAACGTTCATATTGCGAAATGTGCAGAGAAAAAAAAATAATTTTTATATGAAAAAAATGACAAATATTGAGCACGTGTGTGCCCTGCAAGTATTCAGTGTCGTCATCATCATCATCGCCACACGTAATCCATTTTAATTAAAACTTCACAATATTTTATATTTATTTAATAAATATTTATTGTAAAAAAAAGTGGATTTAATTAACAGTTTACAAATAAAGTGCGTCAAATGAATGCAATGAGGCAAAGTGCAGTGATGGATCACGAGCGTTAAATAATTGTTTTTGTTAAAAAAAAATTTAAAAAATACTTCCGAAAATTAGTCGGTATGCGAGATTTGACAAGATGGTGTAAAAATTTACCGAAAGACGAAAAATTTTTTAAAGAAAAATCAGGTCAAATTAGAGCTTATTGACCAAAATTGGCGTGTTATGATTAATTTTTTTATATAATTTTTTTAATTTTTTCTTGAATTTTTTGTAAATTTTATCTCAAGTTTATTTGATTTAATTTTTATGTTTTTTTATTATCTCGAATTAGGTATTAAAATATTAAAAGCACTATTTTGGCTTTGATTTTTTTTTATTTTTTTTTTTTTAAATAAAATTAAATAAAATAAAAAAAATAAATTAAATTATTTAAAAAAAAAATTAATTTAATAAAATTATTTAAATTAAATCACTTTAATTAAATTATTTTAATTAATTTAAAATTTAAAAAAAAAAATTAGAAAGATTTATGATTATTATTTATTTTTTTTTTGACATATTTTGCACCAAAACTCGTCAATTCATAAAAAAATATCAATATCTCTTCATTCAATTGTTCATGTCGTCATAGTTTAACGACTTTAACTTCCCATCTTTGTCTCCATTGTTATTTTTTTATTTGTTTTTGTTTACATTTCGAATACCTACCAAAGTCTGCTTCCTATCGTCTTTCATTCGTTCCTTACGTTTTGTTTATCATCAATTTTTCACACTTTTTTTTTGTTTATTTTTGTAAAATTACTCACTTTTGTTTACAAAAAAATTCAAACGTGCCAAATTTTGATCAATATTTTTTTTTGTATATTTTCAGGTAAGCCATCGAATTCCATTAAAATAAAAAATAAATTCACATCGCAGCAAAACGATAACATTCGTAAGTAAATGTAAATGTTTGTTTTGTAAATTAAAATAAATTAAATGAAATCGAGCGATTTCTTCCTCATTATAATTATTGCAAGTTCGAAATAAAATAATAAATGAGTCATGTCGGCTCTTCTTCTCCGGTCAATATACACGGGCAACATGAATATTAATGAGCGAGTACTTGATATTCGTAAAAAAAAACATGCAGAGCTATTTGTTCGAAAGAGATTTTCACTTTTTTATTGTTTTGTATATTTTTTTGTGAAAAAAAAATGTTTAAATATGTTGAAAAACGTTCGTTTAATGAATGGATGAATTGCATAGAAAACATTTCATTTCACAACACTTGATACTCGGCAACAATGAATGGAAAACAATTGCAAACAAACAGAGCTCGTCTGTGAAGTGAACGGAGTCAATGGACCCTGCCTGCCTGAGGAACTTGACTTCATCCATTGTCTCTCGTGTTTCGCATAATTTATTCATTTTTTTGAGAAAAGAGAAGCTCTTTTGTCATTGAAATTCATTCGCGCAATTTGTCAAAACTTGTCAACATTCTATCAGCTAAACGTCGTAACATGCAAAAAAAAATATTCAAACTCTCACCCATGTTTTATTAATATTTGAGATTTTTTGTGGATTAAATAAAAAAAAAGAGGAGAGTCGAGGGCAAATTTGTTTTGAAACTAAATGTTTTTATTATTAATGTTAGGATTCCGCGTAAAGTGTCGAAAGAGCGATTCATCAATGTTGGGCTATTCATCTTTTTTTCAATCAAAAGCACTCTTGTGATGGTTTAAAAAGCATGTTGAAGTTCAATCAACATTAATATGTAGTTTTGAAAAGTTTTTATGAAATTGCAAAAAGAAATTTCAAGAGCTGAAAAGTTAGTTTTAAGCCCTAAAGAAGAATTTCAAGAGCTAAAAAGTTAGTTTTAAGCCCTAAAGATGAATTTCAAGAGCTAAAAAGTTAGTTTTAAGCCCTGAAGAGAAATTTCAAGAGCTAAAAAGTTAGTTTTAACCCCTAAAGATGAATCTCAAGAGCTAAAAAGTTAGTTTTAAGCCCTAAAGAGAATTTCAAGAGCTAAAAAGTTAGTTTTAAGCCCTAAAGAGAAATTTCAAGAGCTAAAAAGTTAGTTTTAAGCCCTAAAGATGAATTTCAAGAGCTAGAGAGTTAGTTTTAAGCCCTAAAGATGAATTTTAAGAGCTAAAAAGTTAGTTTTAAGCCCTAAAGATGAATTTCAAGAGCTAAAAAGTTAGTTTTAAGCCCTAAAGATGAATTTCAAGAGCTAAAAAGTTAGTTTTAAGCCCTAAAAAGAAATTTTAAGAGCTAAAAAGTTAGTTTTAAGCCCTAAAGATGAATTTCAAGAGCTAAAAAGTTAGTTTTAAGCCCTAAAAAGAAATTTCAAGAGCTAAAAAGTTAGTTTTAAGCCCTAAAGAGAAATTCCAAGTTAGTTTTAAACCCTAAAGATGAATTTCAAGAGCTGAAACGTTAGTTTAAAGCCCTAAAGA
This sequence comes from Culicoides brevitarsis, assembly GCF_036172545.1. Lineage (NCBI taxonomy): Eukaryota > Metazoa > Arthropoda > Insecta > Diptera > Ceratopogonidae > Culicoides > Culicoides brevitarsis. The sequence goes on along the minus strand of NC_087085.1, from coordinate 33,797,221 downwards.
GAAATTTCAAGAGCTAAAAAGTTAGTTTTGAGTTTTCACAACTCTATAAAAGCATATTTTTACCTCCAAAAACATTCAAAAATGTAAATTTAAAATTAGTTATCTAAAAAACTAGATTTCCAGGAACACAAAATCTTGTCAAGTTCCGCCTTTGTGTCTTTTGTCTTAAAATTGTACCAACTCTTTTGCAGCTGCGTTGTATCATATTCCGGAAAAGACTTTCTTATTGTGTGCTAAGTACTAAAAAACAAAAATCTCTTGAACAAAAACACAAAACAATAAAAATCTCATGTACATTGTAATTAAATGCCTACCGACAAAACCGACAACATTTCTCGTTAAAAAAAAAATAAACAAATCTCTCGTTATACTATCGGTAAGAAATTATAAATAAAGGAACTTTAATATTAAAACTTTTAATTAAATCAGAGCATTAGACATGAACAACAGTTTTTTTATAGTCTCTAGACAACAGTAGGCTTTTTTCTCACTTCTTAACAGCAACAACAACAACTTTACATTCAATTATAAAATTTTCTTTTGTCTTTTTTTCGTTGTTTTTGTAGATAAATGAGCGGCGCGCAGTGTCTCTTTCAAAAAATTATTTATTTATACACTCGACCGTACAAAACTTTATTAAATTACGAAAACATTTTCTGCTTAATGTCAGCTATTGCAGCAAATTTCTGTGCAGAGTACATAAAAATTAGGTGAAAAACTTTCACTCCGTCGTCGCCACAACACGTTGTTGTTTGTCGACCCGTTGATAGTTTTTTTTTATTTGTAAGCTGAAACGAGAATGAAGACGAGTAGAAAAGCGAGTGACAAAACTTACTTCCGTATGCAACGGTGAAATATGCATTTTCGAGACAATTTCTCTGTGACAGACAAGAGAGAAAGAGCGAGAGTTGTAATTGCCGACAGATGCACATTTTTCAATAATTTTTAAGATTAGACGATATCAGCGATAATTTATGCTTCGGAATGCGTCTCTTTTATAAATAATAATGATCAGTCCGTTAATTAGTTAATTAATTGCTTCATTTATTTTTAATCAATTTCAACTTTTTTTTCCATAAATATTTCTCACAGCTGCCTTATTATCATAATAAATGATGATTATTGGAAAAAAACGTGTGTGTGTTGTGATTGTCACTGAAATTGATATGCGATGCGACATTCACTTGAAGCACTTCAAAAGGCGCCATAAGACGATTGCTGCTGGTAATTCGAAACCATTGACAATTGTTGTTTGAGGAAGATTTTGGGGATTAGAGATTTTTTTCATGCACAAAGAAAGGTTTTTGCTTATTGAATATTTAAAAAAAAAGAAAAATTGATTTTATGAAAAAAAAAAAAATAAAAAATCTTCAAAAAAATCTTTTTTTTCAAAATTGGCAAAAAACTAAAGATTATCTGTCATTTTTGGACTAAAAAAAAATATTAAAAATTTTATTTTAAATAATTTTTTAAAAAATTATTTTTAAATTAAATTAAATTTAAATAAAATTTAAAAATTAATTAAAATTTGAATAAAATTTTATAATTTTTTAAAAATTATTTTAGTAAGTAAAAAAATATTATATTTTTATTTTTTTATGTCAGTTTTCATATTTTATTGTTTTAATATTTTCAATTTTTTTTTGCTAAAATTTTTGAAATTTTCGCTCATTTTTTGTCTTTAATACAAAAATTTATCATTTTTGACCGACATTTTCCATTAATTCCGAATCCCTTTGGGAAAACTCGGCTCCGTATGAACGTTGGTCGAAGAACAATCACCATAAAAATAAAAGATATCGATATTTCAACGCTATCAAATAGCAAGAAAAGGTAATAATAGAAAATCCTCTTATTTCTATCAATTTCTTGTCTATTTGTCTTTATTTGCGTTGAAGTGTCTTCTTCTTCCCTTTTTTCTTTTTCACACGAAGCAATATCGAGCAACGTAATGGAAAATAGTAGAATTGCATGTCATGACAGGATTACAGTTTGTTCACTTTTTACCAGCATTTCTTGTTAAATAAGACGAAGAAAAGTTGCTTTCCACACCCTTTTATCGATTTTCTTCAATATTGTTCCGTGCTACTTCCATAAAATCTCGTTTTCTTGGACATTTAATTTAAATTTCAGTCCAAACGAACGACTTTGAATTGAATTTAAAGTCAATTTATCTGTCTGTCATCATCTGACCCGCGCAGCGTACCTGACATGTGTACAAGGAAGCAATCAAAAATGACGTGATTTCTTGCCAGGCAGGCATTTTTCGGTACAAAACTGTCATAAATGAGCAATTAATGTGTAAAGTCACGAAAAAATTGTCATTGTTTACGACAATATTGGCCTTTGTTGATGTCTGGATGCGTCATTTTCAAGAAATTTGTCACTCATGTGTCTGTTGAACTTTTCAAGTTTTTCTAAAAATATCGCATTTGGTCTAGAAATGTTGAACTTTCGAGGAAAAAAGTTGTTTTTTTTAGACAAATTCTTACAATGTAGCAACACAATTGCGGATAATTAATGGGAAATCTCGAACAAAAGAATCGTTTCTCGTGTTTTTCTGCATCTTTACATCATCAGTGTGTTAACTCGATATAAATTGCTGATAAGAAGAGTATCATTCGGTCCCATTTTTCATTCACAGCCAACTTTGCATGTCGTTAATTACTTCTCATTACTCGTTTCTTTGTATCGCAGACACTTTTGCCCCGATTTTGCTCAGAAATTAAACAAATCCAAAACAAACGTGATTATTTTTTATGTACACTAATAATCACCATCGTGGAAAGAACTCATTTTTTCTGTGTGCGCTGTCTTGATATTTCATATTTCTACACGACGAACAAACAATGTCAGTCGAATAATAAACAATCGACTTAATTCACGTCAAAGCGCAGTTACAGTGCAATAATTATTCGAAGAATTGGATCAAACGTGCGCGTTTCGTTCCAAAAGCAACTCAAGAGAACTTTTTTTTTTGCCTTGACGAGCGCTGCTTGCCGACATCAAGCTGTTCCCTGGTCGATTCTCGTGTGGCAAAGATAAAAATCTTCGACATTCGCGTCGATTACGTTGATTAATTGAACGCAACAATGGGAAGAAATCAAAATTTTTATAAAACGGAAGTATCATGTTTGCGTGGGAAAACCCGTTCAAGGCGAACTTTTGTTTTAACGCCGAAAAAAATGATAAATACCGAAAAACGCCTGGTTATTAAACAAGCCAAAGTCAGATTTTTATCTCGAAAAGTGCAATTTGCTGTTCGAACTATGTAATTATTTATTTAACATCGAAAAAAACACAAGAAATGCCTATCAGAGCATGCCAAGAGACAACACAGACATTAACACATCTTCAATTTTTTTTGTCCAATTTTTAAAAGGGATTAAATGCGTAGAAAAACGACAAACGGAGCAAGCAATTAAAACTAATTATAGCCTTCTGGTGACTTGCGTTCGTATTTTCTTGCAATATTTTTTCAAAAGTATGCACTAAATTATAGTATAAAAGACAAAAAAAAAACAAATTGCGAAAGACCAAGTTTTTTGTCGAGAGAGGTTTGCGTACAAAAGATAAATAGAGGGAACGTGACTCAAAAGGAACGACGACGATGTTGACGGAAAAAAAGTATAACAACGAGATCAAAAGTGAAATAAAGTGATAATTAAGTCAGGAAATTACAAATATTTAATCAGTCTTGCTACTGTATTTTTTTGCTGTCGTTCTTCGTTTTGTCTCCTCGTCATGTCGTGCCATCGTTGTCATAATAAACATTTAGTGCTACTGGTTATTGAGCGCAACAGATTTAAATTGGCGTGATTTTGTGAAGAATTTTTTTGATTTTTTGAAAAAAATTTAAAGAAAATAGGGTTCCAAACCTTTTGTGTGAACAACCAGTTAACCCTTAAAGTGGTGTAAACACTTTTCTATTTCTCAATATTTATGAATGAAAAAAATCAATTTCATTGAAACAAAATATCAGAAATTGTAAAATTGAATGTTTTTTATCAACTTTGGTTCAATTTTCCTTGAATTTTTCAATTTTTCTACATAAAAATTATCAAAACGAAAATCGATTTTTAGACACTTTCAATTTTTACAAAATTTTATGTTTTTGCTTATTTCAATCTAAGAAACAATAGATAAATTTTGACTTTTTATTGAAAAAACTTATCGAATATGGTAATTTGAAGTTTTTTCTATCGTTTCTGATAGTTATTTTACTGAATTTTCCAAGATTTCATGACAAAAATTGATGTTTTGTGAGACGCTTCTCGAAGCAGTATGTGAACACAATTTAGCAGTTTGTGAACAATCTCTGAACGTGTTTGTGTGACGTACTGACACGTACTGAGAGTGACGCATTTGAACGAATAGGCGGTTAAAATCAGCAAAACTAATTTTCACAATTTTATCATTTTTTTGAGCAAATATTGCAAGAAAATAGTTGAAATAAGTAAAAAACGTCATTTTAAATTAAAAATAATGTAATATTTGCTTCAAATACAAGAAATTAGACTGAAACCGAAAATTGCGATATTTCTGATAAAAAAATAAAAAATATCAAACAAAATAAAAATTTTTAGAAAAATAATTGTAAATAATTGCTCAAAAAGCATTTTTAAGTCGATTTTCAAGCATTTTTGTCAATTTTTCGTTCAAAATCGGTTGTGTTCACAAACTGCTCATTGTTGTTCACTCAGTGTATAACTTGTTCACATACTGTCACAAAAATACAGTTTTTTAATTTCTTTATTTCGAAAGGATAAACCCTTATTTTAGACCAAAAGTTAAGTTAATTGTAAAGGAAAATGTCCAAATTTTATGATTCAATCAAAATTTTTTACGAAATTGAAGAATTTATTGTATTTTTACTTCAATTTTTGTCAGTGTTCCCTTAATTGTGAACAAGTGGTAAATAACCCTAATTTAAATTAAAAAAATAATTTTCCTTTAAAATAATTTTAAATAAAAGTTTAAATAATTAATTAAATATTTTTTTTTAATAAATAATTAAATATTTTAAATACAAATTTTTTTAAACTTAAAATAAAATAAAAAAAAATTTAAAAAATCAGAAAAAGAATAATTTATTTATTTTTTAATTTTTTTTTATTTTATTTTTTTTTTTTTTGGTAAAAATATTTAGTAACTTATTTTATTTAATATTTATTAATATTTTATTAATATCAAAAAATTTCCGATTGTTTTGAAATTTTTTTTAATTAATTAATTTTTTAATAATTTTTATAAATATTTTTAAATTAATTATTAGGTAATTTTTTAAAAATTATTTTAATTTAATTTGATTTTTTTTAAACGGCAAAAAATTTCTTTTAATACCTACTTTTTAAAGGAATTTTTACTCAAAAAAGTAAATTTTATTCTTTTATAACCAAAATGGCTTTTTGACAATTATTTAATTCAAAACAGAAAATAATTCATAAAAAACTGAATTTTGAGCTAATTAGCAAAAGTTTCGCTAAAAGTTAAAATTTTTATTTTTCAAGCTAATATTTTTTTTTCAAGCCAATTTTCGACAAAAATTAGCGAATTCAAAACATTTTTAAGAAATTCTGTGCAAATTTCTCACAAAACATCACACCACTCGCTTCTCTTGAGCCAGTTAAAAGTGACAATCTATTTTAATTTACACGCAAGATGTTCTTGAACGCACGACGACTGCACTTATGTGGATCGCAGATAATTACTTTTTTCGCAGCACTGTGGATGATGATGTAATTTTTGCTGCGAAATGTACGTAAAAGTACACAAAGACCTTAATTACTTCATTTAATTTTATTTTTTATAAGACTTGAGCAAATCGCGTTTCAGTCTAATAATTAAAAGATTTGCAATTTCTTTAATCTCTGACAATTTATCTAAACAGAGATGAGCTCAGAACATGACTCACAACTTCTTGAAGTGAATTTTGTTTTTTTTTTTTTGAAGAAAATGACAAAATTCAAGCTGCTTTCTATTTTAGCTGCACTCGAAAAGCCACTCACATGACATTCCATCGCCGTTCGCGCTACACATTGTTTTTATTTTTAAAAGTAGACGCAATATTTATTCAAGTCATTAAAAAATACTGTATCAATGTGCCATGGCAAAGCGACTCTTGACTCGACTCGACGCGCGTACATTGACTGCGCGTTTCACGTACCCATGCACTTGTTACACCGGTTTTGAGTAAAATTCACATCCATGCAGCAGCAACAGCAGAGAAAAAAACGTTTCATTCATCCCATTATGGTACGCGAAGCAGTTCGTTGTTGGAGTTGGCATGCCAGCAAGACATTTCTATTCAGCATTTGAATATTGATTGGAATTTAATGGGAGATATTGCTGATTATTGCTCACAACTGCGCTGCGGATAATGCAATTAAGTGCTTTGCGTGGAAAAAAACAACAAAAAGTTGAGTAACAATTCAATTTGCTTGCATTTGATTGGAATCTGAGACAATGTCCAAACGAACCAAGCAACCTGCAAGGCACAAAAACGAGCTTTTAAGACATGCGATGATGATTACACTGAAAAAAAAGAGTCGTTAGGGCATCCATTTAACGTTAATTGTCCATAAGGGAGACTTTCAAGACGACAGACCTTACCTTGTATTGTTTATTAAGCGATCCCAAGGTGAAATTTAATCCCCCTAAATATCGTCGACTTCCTTTTACGTCGTTCAAAAGCGATTGCCGATCGATAAGTTGTTCAAAATAATTATCCAGATAATTATAAGCGACTTCAGCGTTGGACAATTCTCATAAATCGCCGAAACAGGTGTGCGTTGCGATAAATTCAGGTAGAAACGATCGTTTTTTGCAATGTGAAGGTGCCAAAAAAGATAAATGTTAGATAATTGTTGCGTAATGCGAGCTGTGTGAAAAGGTTATCGCACACTTGGATGTTATTTAGCATGTCGGCGGGTCTCATGCCACGCTACAATACGAATGTCGTCCATTAACTTTGATGGCCCATTGATGATACATTAAGTTTTGTTGTCATGAAACGTGGTGCGTCTTCGTTTTTTCAAGGACAATACTTTTTTTTGTTACTTTTTGTAATTTGACATGTTGCGTGAAGTGAAGCGGCAACCGAAGAAGCTTTTTGAACGACGAGTGATGAAATATTTTGAGTGATTTAGGACTTTTTCGTGCTTTAAGGTGTTGAGAAATTTGATTTTTTGTCGATTTGAGTTCATTATTTTTGACTCTCTTCACTTCAATTTAGCAGTTTATTGCTCCAAAAGTCCAATTTTTGTACCAAATGACATTGTCGATCCCATAAAAATCGATGAATAGAACCGCATTCCACAAAAATTCTCAATGCCCAGCAATAAATTCATACAATTTCCGGCTGCTTCGAACAAATTTGCACATGAATTCATGTCAATCAACAAAAAAAAACATTAAATTCATTGTTTAATTGTAATGAATTGACAGCAACAAATTAATTTTCATTTCATTCAACGCCACTTTTCAATAAAAATCTGACCACAATTAAGTCTTAAATTAAAAATCTGGTCAACATTTGTTCAAAAGCGTTCCATTGAACTCTGAAATAAATGCAAAACTGACACAAAAGTCACGAATCGTCTTCACACTCTTTGAAGATTCTCGTCAAAATCACTCACAAATCAATCATTAAAACGTCAATTAAAAAAATTTCGTGACACGAAATGAACAGAACCTTTCAAGCAACAAAAGTTTTAATAATCACATGTGGGCCAAAAAAAAAAATTCTTGCACTTGATCGTGATCGAAATGTACGACCATAGACCATCATCATCATTATCTATAAACACTTTGAATTCGAAAAAAAAAATTGTTAATTTATGAAATAATGATTTCGAATGATGAACAAAAATTATAATCGTGAGACATCAAAAGTAAATTAACAGGCGAGTTAACAGTCAGAGTGTGATTGATGCATTGCTCTTTCCATGCCATGCCACGAAATGAAGTGCTATGATGGCTATCAAGAAACTATCAAACAACTATCAAGAGTGATTTGGAGCTATGCAGCAGTAATTATTATTATTTTTTTAGAATGTTTGACTTTACTTGACTTTGGTTTTCACCTCTCGTTCGTTAGAAGAGCTTTAATCGGCGTTATTTATGACGACGATTATCGTAAAATAAAATAAATTGAACGATAATTTTTTTGAAGAGCGGAAAAAAATTTTTTTTGAATGGAGGAAAATATTTCTTTACAGTTATTCGAGTAGATAAGATAAGAATAACTTACTTTCACTCAATAACTTAAAAATTTTTTTGAACAGACCTCGGATGTCATTAATCAAGTTATGACCATTGACTCCAATTTGTACAATTTTTCATCTGAAATTAACAAGATGCCTTTCAAAGACACGAAAAATTGAGTTCTTTTGGTATTTTAATTTTGTTTATATTAAAAAATTTTCGTTTAGTCTCAGTTGAAGATTTTTTTAAATTTTATGCTTGGCTTGAATTAATTGAAATATTTTTTTACCTACAAAGAATTTTTGCAAAATTTAAAAAAATTAAATAAATAAAATTAAATTAAATAATAAATAAATTAAATTTATTAAATTAATTAAAAAAAAATAATTCATTTTTTTATCATTTGATTTAATTAAGAAAATGAAACTAAATTTATATTTTTTTTATTATAAAAAAAAATATACATATTAAAAAAAACTTTTTTTATTTTTTAAAAATTTTAAATTAAATTTTAATTTTTTACTCGATTTTTTATAAAATTAAATTAAATTAATTAATATTTTATTAAATTAAAAAAAATAAATTTTAGAAAAAAATAAAAAACTTACCAGAATAAAAATAAAAAGTCACAAAGAAGCGAATAAATAATTATTCCTACTGGAGTTCATCCACACGGCACAAAAATAACAAAAAAAAAGCATGAAATCCCCATGATAGAAAATGCTAATTGAGAACAAGAAACGGTGAGCGGAGTGCAAATGATGATGATGATATTTGATGTTAACAAACCTCCCATGATGATTCCACAGCAATTTAAATTCCTTCTCATTTCCCATGGAGCCATCAAAGAATTTCTAAAAGAGAGAAAAAATTAAAAAAAAAAAATATTGAACAAGTGCTTGGACGATGATTCATAAGCAACTCAACTCGAATTGTGTCTCAATCTTCGTTTCATTCTTCAAATTGTGCAATTATCATACTGTTTAACTATAATTGCACCTTTCAATAACGCACGACTTTTTGCGATTCTTACAAACTTGCAGCAATTTCATTCAAGATTCTCTGCGCTGAAGAGCAACAAATTGCGTGATTCTGCATTTATTTCATAATTTTTTTTTTGCTCGCAAAATGGTGCAAAGCACTTACGGAGAAGCAAAGGCGCCCCAAAGTAGACTTTGATTGAGAGAGATGTCTGTCGGTGACGTCGTCGTTGTTCTTGTCAGGACGTTGCCTTTTGAAGCATTTTGTCGTGTTCGCTCATGTCTTTCTCTTCGCTCTTGCTCCATCTTTTGAATGTTATTTTTTTTTTCGAGTAAAACGGTCAAGTAACTTGTACCGTTAACATTAATCAACATTTCTTTCGACTAAAATAAACATTTATTGTGTAATTGTTTGTCTTTAATTGTTCATGTTTAATCCATTACACAAGACACAGTTAAATTTTGAATGAAATTCGTACAAAAAACGGCTTTAATTACCATCATTATGTGAGCATTTTTCATCTAAAGCCAATTCGATTGCTATTCAAAATTTAACACACATCACTTTTTATTGCCCTTTTTTTCGAAAAAAAAAATAGATAGAAGACGATATGTGTTAATTTAAATTCTTCGCGTATCTCACTGATTTATTTATTTAAGTTTTTTTAACCTATCACAATATGTTCTCGTCTTGAAAGTCATCAAGTACTTTCCACATTATCATAAAAAAATCGTTGTTTGTTGTTACGGTCATTAGCTGAAGTGTACTTGCTCGTCATTTTGTGGTTTTTAATGAACGAGAACGTTCTGACGGTTGTTTTATTATTTTATTATGATTGTTATGTTGTAAAAATATCATAAAAAAAGCAAATACAGATTAAAGACAGGTAGCAAGTTGTTATGATATCATTACGTAAGCAAAAAAATAAACAAACATCTTTTTTTGTGTTTTTAAAAATTTAAAGAATTTTTAAAATTTTCCATGCTTCTGAACATCATTCCGAGAAATCTTAAAAGGCAGTGACAATGTTGCAGAAAAAAATCTACTTTTACTTTGTAGGCTTAAACAGAAATGTTTAATGATAATAATTAATGAACACACCTCCTACAAACTCGCCTCCAATTAGCCTAGAAAACGTAGATAAATTGCAGTTTTTTTTCTACACTTGTTTGTGATCACATGTTTTAACACACTTTTTTGAAGCACCCAACAAATGACAAACAAAGACACACTTTGTTCTCTCATCTCGACAAAGTCCAGACAAAAGTCGAGACATGCATACGAAAAAAAAAAATGAGGAGATGCAGCAACCACAAAATTAAATTAAGTAATAATGATCATCGTCGTAATAATAATAATAAAGAGACGGATCATAAAAGCTGTGTGTGTACTTGAAGTGCGGTAGCATGCACTTTATTTGAAAAGACGAAAAAAAAATGTTAAAATTTTTCAAACAATTGCGTTGTTATTTACCAGTCACTTTCAATCTTGTTTTATTATTTTATTTCGTGTTATTGTTATGTTTATACACATTTTTCAATGTAATCGTAATAATAACGTCATTCATATTGTACTAGATCATGAGATGATGAGTGATGCAAGATGGATTCCATGAAGAGGTTTCTGCTGACGATGAATCAACTTCTGTGTTCTTGTAAAGTGCCAACAGATACGATCGTATCACATTACAAAACAATATGTTTTTTTTCTGATGTTTTCTGTGGCAAATTATCATATTACGAAGATTAAAAATATAATGAGCGACAGATATCGCCATGTTTGAACAATGAACGGAAGGAGTCACAATAAATTATAAATATGAATAATAACAACTGTAATTTTCGTTGTTTTTGATCTTTTTTATATGGGACTTGTTCTGATGGCAATTTACATAAAAAAGGGAAAAATAGTCAATTTTGTAATATGAAACTTGTCGCGATGAGATTGAACACTGACTTGAGCGCATTTCAAATATATAAATAACATGAGAACAATAATATGTTAAAACTTAAATGAACATTTAAGATGAAAATTGAGGGATTGAAAAATAAAATCTGATATAAAGAACAAAGATCAAAAAATGAAATGTTCCTTAACATTTTCAAGGCAGTGTTAATTAAAAAAATTTTCATAAAAAACATTTTGAATCAAATCTATCTTACTTTCTACATTTAATATTTTTAAGATTTATCTTTTGTTTTGAGATAATAAAAGTATGTTCGCGAGAAAATACTTTGAAATTCACGAAATTTTTCAAAAAAAAGTCTAGGTATTTGCATAATTTTCTTATTTTGCATCTTTGAACTGTTGTCATCTGACAGCTCCATGATGAACCAGTCACGTAATTGTTCTGATAAGGGCTCTCCAAAATTACACGTTTTTGCACACACATAACATGAACAAAACAGAAGACAGAAGAATATCGAATAAATTATTTAGCTTTTGTATGTGTTTACATCCCGATGAATGTTAAGACGTTCTTGATTCATAACTGATACAGCTTAAGTAGTTTACTTTCATTTTTTTCTATTATCGGAATTTCTGAGGTATTAAGGAAAAGGTTAATTCATTATGTATAGGACAGTTCTTCATCTGCAAGACTTTTCATCATTCCATTCGTCTTGTAAGCCTCATATCAGCTGCATATAAAATCTAAAAAAATTAACAACTTTAAACATCTGTTTATCAATAAATATTTAGTTTAGCAAAATTTCGTTCTAAATACCTGTAAAAAGAAATTTTTAAATTTACTTAAGTTATTTAACGTTAAACAGACAGACAATATCTTACCTTCAAAATTTCAATTTCCTCAAGGGGAACGCCTTTCAAAACTACTAATAATTGTATTAAATGACTCCAAACTCCAGTTCTTCCCATCATAATTTAATGGAATGATACCTTTGGACAATGCTAATAGTATCCATCACAATAGTTTGCTCGTCACAACTAGAAAGAAAAATTTGATGAGTAAATAACCGTAACAAACATTCATAATGCTTAAACTTGACCATGCTGTTTTTTTTTGCGTCGATTTCTTTCCACACACAAATTGTAAATAGTGAGTCATTGCGAAACTTGAAGCGTAAATAAATCTGAAACTGTTCTAATTCGTCATCCGTAAATAATATCTTGCCAAGTAATTTAAGAAAAATGGAAGTTAACCTTCAAATCTGACGTGACATCATCATAACTGTCTTTTATTGCACAAATTTGTCGACATTCCCATTTTTAGTATTCCATTAGAAAGGAAAAAAAAAATTTCTCGTGAAATGAATTTAGAATTTTTTTTTTCATCGAAATAATTGTTGCTGTCTATCGATTACGTGAACGCTCCAGTAGTCGATAAAACCACAATTATAATTTACGAGTACAGCAGAGAACAATCGTAAATAAATATATAATGAATGTCATGTTCTAATGATTGCTGTGTGTGTGTGTATGACATTGAAAAGTTCTCACATGTAGAGTAGCGTTACTTATTGGAAAAAAATATTTCAAAAGTAATAGTAGTGTTTCTGTCAACAACAGCAATATAATGAAATGTTATTGTTTTGCACATTCAGTGAAGTAACGTGCTTCAAAGCGCAGCAATTCACTAATAAATCCCGCAATTTCTTCTCTTTTTGCAGATGTTGTTGATCTAATTAGCAAGCAACGCAGCAACAACAACAACAAACCGCATCAAAAGAACAATCATCTCTCATCACCGATTGCACGACGGAATTCAACTGGGAGTTCCCTCAACGACATCAATCACAGTAATCAGCATCCATCGACGACGAAAACTCCGAACGGCATGAATAGTCACACGGCGGCAATTAATCTACAATCAGCAGCGGGACATCAGCGAGGCTTCGCAGGAGCGACAGTCGGATATCAGCCTCCCGTTGCGCCAATTGCTCCAGCTAGACATAATCAAAAACGGCCTGCGCCTCAGCCGGGGCAACAGCAACAAATCCAGCAACAACCACAATACCAAACAGCGTTACAGGCGCACAGCAATCATGTGGCTGGACCACCATTACCTCCGCACACAATAAACGTAAGTATCTTCTTGGAATTTTTTTTACTGCTTTTTGCTTTTTCTAAAACGAAAAAAATTAAGAAAAAAAATTAACTTGGATGATTTGGTGCTTCTTGCTCTCTTCTAACCCTCTTGATGACTCTCACGAAAATTAATTCTTTCACCATCTCGAACACTAACACGAACATTTGCACTTGTGAAACATGAAAAAACGCCTCATAACACGAAAAACCCAAACTTACAGAGTCAAAATCACGGTTGGAAAAGCACATCGACACAATCACACCAACAACAACAACAAAAATCACCTCTACTAAGTCAAGTAATACATTCCATCCCACAGCCAAACTCATTACCGGCAAGTCTTAACTTAATCGCGGACCGAAGCGCCACAACCATCGTGCCCGGATCAACGACGTCGTCAACACAACAACTCAATCATAACAATAATAATAACAATTTAATGTCTACGTCACTTAATAATGCCCAACTGCCAAGTCATTTAGCGAATAGTAGTCAAAATTGTGTTAATTCTGTTTCTGTGACATCTGCATTGCATCCACAGAATATTTGCGGGATGTCGCAGTCGTTACACGATTCAGGTGCCAATAACTACGAGAACAACAGCAGTTGGTCCAATACAACGGGCAGTCAGGGATCCGGCAGTAATCACATTGTCGTTGCCAAGGGACAAATTTCACCCACAGCGCCCGTTCCTCCGCGGAATCTCAAGAAGCAGGATGTGCTATCGTCATTGTGAGTATAAAATTTATTAACTTTTAAATATAAAAAAATTATTTAAAAATTTGTAAAAAAAATATCTGAGCTACAATTCGTAAAATTTTTTTTTTTGACAAAATATTTCAAAATTCTTATTGTTTTAATTCGAGTCAAATTTTAATTTTTCTAAAAAATTTAAACATTTTTTTCAATAATTTTTTAAATTGAAAATAATGTTCTCAATTTTCATATATTGAAGAAAATTTAGTTATTTTTTGTATAAAATTTCTCTTAAACATTGCAATTTTTTAAAAATTTCAATTCTTTGATTTTTCAAAATTTGTATTTGTTTTAAATGCAAATTTAAAATTTTGATTTTTAATTTTTTTCAATACTTTTTAACTAAACAAAAATATTTCAAGATATATCAATATTTTTTTTTTCAATATCTTCCATGCCCTAAAAAAAGTTGTTTAAAAAAATTGTAAATTAAATTTAAATTTTGCTCAAATGTTAAAACACTTTAATTTTCGATATGAAAAATATTAAAATCTCTCAAAATTTTACATTTTTTTCAACAAATTTATTTTGAAAAAGATTTTTAACTTTTTCATTTTAATTTGATTTTTACAAAAATAAAGTTTAAATTGAGATATTTTTAATTTTAAGATTTCGTGTTTCAAAAGAAATTTTAAAATAAAAATCATAAAAAAATAATTTTAGAACATTAAATTCTTTTTATCGTTGAAAAAACAAAACCTTTTTTTATCGTGAAAAGAAAATCTTTCATCAAACAACAAGCAAATCCTTATCTTTCTTTGAATCAGCAAAAAAAAATTACTTCCTTTGTGGAAGGACATGATACTAAAAATATGTGTAAAAAGCGAAAATAACTCTTATTACCAACAACCTCGAGGAAAAGTCGACCCACTTTAGAGCATTTTTTATGTAAAAAAAAACAAATGTGACCCATTTACCTACATTCGCGAACAGTAAAAGGGCAATAAAATCACTTTCAATCTTGCATCGACACGAACATGGGCACTTGTCGTGCTGCCAAAAGGACCAAGAAAATTTATTTCCGTTTGAAATAATAAATTATTCAACGACATGACTGACACGTGAGCCCGATTTTTTTTCTTTACTTGTAGCTAATGAAATACCAAGACACGCAATTTCCCGTCAAAACATTGTTCGGCGTCTAATCAGTTACCTTGATACCGAATCTATCATGAATTAAGTTTATTTGCTTTAATATTTCTTTGTAATTGCTCGCGATAAAGTCAGTCAGTCGTCAGTCAATGGTGAATAATTTAGATCAAGTTACTCGTTTTATTGTTTGTAATTTTGAGTAATCAAGTTTAATGCAAATGAGCAACAATGGAAGGTACAAAAACGAGTTCATTCACAAAATGCCAGTGGCAAAGGGGTTAAAGGGAGATGCATGATTGCAATTTTATTGATTAACCGGTGTTTCGTTCCCCGGGGAAATGCATGCGTGTACAAATTTTACAATTTTCGGCAATTTTCCCAAAACTATTTTCGGGTTGTAAGCATGCGTGATGAATTGCAGTCACGTGCATTCATAGACCGCGCCTCGTAGTTTCGTTAAAAAATTCAGAAAAATGACAATTTTATCTCTTTTCAGATTCAATCATGGCAAAATATCGCGCGATGAGGCTGAAAGACTTCTCACGCCACGCACCGATGGCCTGTTTCTCGTACGCGAATCCACAAACTTCCCGGGCGACTGTACGCTCTGCGTTTGCTTCCAAAACAAAGTCGAGCATTATCGCATCAAGAAGGAACACAACCCACAATACAATAAACCAAAGTTGACAATCGACGACGAGGAATACTTTGACAATCTGTCGCAACTCATTGCCCATTATCGCAAGGATGCGGATGGTTTGTGTACCCAGCTGAAGGATTGTCTCCCAATGAAGATTGACGAACGATGGCAAATTCCGGAGAAAGATGTGCAGATCAAGGAGAGCATCGGCAAGGGAGAGTTCGGGGACGTGATGCTGGGCATTTATAAAAATCAAAAAGTTGCTGTCAAGTCGCTGAAGGATTCCACGGAGACGGCACAAAAGTTCCTAGCGGAAGCGCATGTCATGGCGTAAGTTTTTTCTTTGATTTTTCTCCTTTATTCGACAAAAAATTAATTTTTATTTTTTTTTAGATCACTTGAACACGAAAATCTCGTAAAATTCATCGGTTTAGTCACAAGTAAAGAACACGTGTATATTATTACGGAATATATGAGTAAAGGGTCTCTCGTGGATTATCTCAGATCGCGAGGCAGACAACACATCACGAAAAAAGATCAGATAAACTTTGCATAGTAAGACTTTTTATCCGAAATTCAATCGAAAAATACTAAAAAATTATTTTTTCAATAGTGACACATGTTCGGGCATGGAATATCTGGAAAAGAAGAAAGTCGTTCATCGCGATCTCGCTGCCCGTAATGTCCTGATATCGGAAAGTTGCGTGGCAAAAGTGTCAGATTTTGGTTTGGCCAAAGAGGAAGGCATCAACATCGACGTTGGAAAGTTGCCGATTAAATGGACTGCTCCTGAAGCGCTAAAAGAATCGGTAAGAAATTATTTTTTGTGATTTTTTCATGAAAATTATTAAAAATTAATGTTTTTTGTTGCAGAAATTCTCAAGTAAATCCGATGTGTGGAGTTTTGGCATTTTGCTATGGGAAATCTACTCATTCGGTCGAGTGCCATATCCAAGAATAGTAAGAAATTTCACTTTTTTCTTTAAAAAATTGATATTAAAAATTTATTTTTTAACAGCCCCTTGCTGACGTTGCCAAACATGTACAAACGGGCTACAAAATGGAAGCACCCGAAGGGTGTCCTCAGGAAATCTACAGCATGATGACGTCCTGCTGGAATTTAACGGTAGAGAAGCGTCCTTCATTTAGTGATCTTAAACCTATTTTAGCGCGACATAAGGAGACCACGACATAAAATTATAGAGAAATAACAACAACTTTTGAATTAGTTTTTTAAGAAGAGTATTTTATTTTTTAATCACTTACAAAAAAATATATTGTCTGTACACGACAAAAATTTTAATTAATTTTTAAAATTAATCAAAAATGGAATGAAATCATTTTTTAAAAAATATTTTTTTGACAAAAAAAAATTTAATAAATTTTACTTTCATAAATATTTATAAAAAAAAAACTTTTTTAGGCCAAGTACTGATAAAAATTCTTCCATTTTCTGTATTTTATTGTAAAAAAAATATAAATTTCTATCTTTTTATAAGAATAAATGAGTTCCTTTCTATTAATTATTATTATAAAATTTTTATTGTAAAAATAAAAAAAAAAATTGTTGAACGTTAATAATAGAATTTCGTCCATTTTAAAAGTATTCGTTTTAACGTTAATTTTAAAAACGCAAAAAATGCAGAAATTTTAATCTCACACATTTGAACCAATTCAAGGTAATAAAAATAATTAATTGTAAATATTTGTATCAAACAGAACAATAGAAGAAAAAAAACATGCATTTGTCGCCCTTTTTATTAATGTGAATATTTAAACAGACAAATATAATACTAAATAAAAGCGAATATAAAAATATACTTAAACAATTTTATTATAAATATTTATCAACGTACAGAAAATTGTTGTTTATTTTATTATTTTTTTTTTAATATAATTAATTAAATATTATTTTAGATGTTTAATTTAACGAATACACGTCCTAAAAAGCTCTCATCAGTCAAAAATTTTGATAAAATAAAAAATGTAAATACTTATAGAAAACTTAAAAAAACTGAAACAATTAGAAACGAAGAAATATTTTTAAACAAAGTTTTGTAGGAATTGCAATAAAATAAAATAAAATTAAATAAATAGAAAAAATAAAACTTTTGCGTTGTGATTTCGATTCGAAGAAAAGAAAATTATGAAAAAATTAATCAGTAGCAATTTTATTGGATAAAATTTTGTGCAATTCAGCGGATTTAAAGGATATGTAGCAAAAAAAAAAGCAAAATGAAGAAATATTAAATAAGTTTAAAAATTATTGAAAAGAAAAAAAAACAAAGGAAATAATAAATGTACCTAAATTAATTAAAAATTAATTTTTTTATTTATTTTTTATTTCAAACATATAAAAAATTCTAAACTTTTTCCAACTATATACTCTCTACACTTCCATCATTAATTTATTCTATAACTTTAAACATAAAAAAAATCAACTGAAACTACATACATAAAACTATATTCTATCTGAACATTAGGCCTAGCATTCTAGGTAATAAAATTGAAAAGCGAAAATTAATAAAAAAAAAATGTAAATACATGGAAAAGAAGTAAAAATAAATTAAAAATAATAAAAAATGAAATTTCAGTTCTTTAGAAATTTTTTTTTTGTCAACTTAAAATTAAGCAATATTATATCGTTGGTTCAAAATTCGAATTTGATTCCAATACAAGTCCGAAATTTCAATATTTGACGGTCCAATGAACAAATTTTTCATCTTCGGGTTTTTCTCTATTTGTCTAATTTCTTCCGTGTTATTGTTCCAAACATTGCCATAATGAGTGACTTTGATATTCGTTCGATTTCTTGCTAATCCCGTCACAAAAACGTCATCCATGAACAAATATTTCATATATCTTATTTCATTGAGGAGCATTTTAACGGTATGCGGAGCATAAAATATCGCAGATCCGGAACAAAAACTCGGATAATACATTCCCGGAAAATCTTCCTCTGACACATACCACTTTGAATTTTTATTCCTAAAGGGCATCGAATGAGGCCATTCTTTGCAGAAAATAAAATCTTCATTTTCGCTTTGAATAGCTTTCCAAAAATTTGTCTTGGTTGAAGCTAAAATGTACGGTACATTTACCAACACATCATCGTCGACTTTTAACAACACTTTTGCGTTGCTGCAAAAATCATCGAACCACTTGAGAGCCATCACGTGCTTGTATGTCATATTGTGATAATGATCGATGAAGTTTCCTTGCACCAAATCTTTGAAAACACCGTTTTCGAGAAACAATTCTGCTTGTTCCATTTGACTCTTGACCATTCCAAGAAGAAATAAAACTCGAAAGTTGCCAAATTTATTGTTTTCCGTGTAATTTCCCCACGTTCTGCGAATAGCTTGACGTTTCATAAAATTTTTTGGTGCTGTATGAACTAAAATTAGCAGGTCCACGTTTGAGCATCCCGGCTGTTGAATTAAATATTCAAAATTCGTGATGTTCAAGAGATCCGTAGAATATCGTTTTTGAATCACATCAAACCCATAAAAATCTAATGGGCTCATAAAAATCACTATTAGTGTCAGATTTATTGCAAACAATAAACATAACTTGTGCCTGAAATAAAAAAAAAATAGAAAAAAAATTTAAAGAAATTTTAAAATTATAAAAAACTACCATATTAAAATTTTCATGACAACTTGAATATTTTTAAGTCCTTTTCCAAAAAAGTTTTTTAAATGACTGTGGCTCTACAGAATTTTTTTTTTATTTGTATTTTTATATGTTTTATTTTGACATATGTTTCATTTTTGTTACTATTTTCTCAAGTGTTTTTTTTTTATTTTGCAAAATAAGGCCTCATTGCTCGAATTTAATATTTTTATGATAAAACAAGCATTTTTTTGAATTTATATTTGGATATTTTGTTTTTTATTTGCTAAATTAAAAATTTTTAATAAAAAGAAAAATTTTTATTTGACTTAGGATGTCCTATGATGGAGTTTGACCGTAAATTTTGTGTGATTTCATGCAACAAGTACCTGTTGCTCGCAATTTTGGTCGTCTTGGAGACATGGAAGCCCCTTAAAATTTTAACACATCGATCAAACATCCTTTCTTACCCCTTGATCCGACATTTTTCCAATTACTCGTCAGTTCTTTTCCAACCTTCAACTTGTTCGGTCTGAAAAAAAGTTCACAAATCGCAAATAATTTGAGTCGCAATTAACCAAAACGGGAAAAATCTCTCACCATGGATGATCGTATGGTCGATATGATCTTCCAAGGAGCTCTGGATCCTACATTACCGCCAGTTAGCTCAAAAATCGTGCGAATTTTCACAAGTTCGACCTTTACGGGTAACTTTTTCAACGGAAAATGCAAAAATTACATAACTTGTTGAAACGGAAAAAATTAATTCTAGATACAACGATGGAACGCAACACCTTGATGGCCAAATGTTATCCGCGAATTAAGGATTATTGTCGCGAGAAACACGGATTGGAGTTCCAGGTGAGTCTTTTCGTTTGATTTCAATCGAATTCCGATACTTTTCGACACGCAACGGGAACGCTGTCGTGTCATATGGCTGTAAACATCACCCCGCTGCCATATAAAAGCGTTTCCCCCGAAAATATAAAATTCGATTAGCGATTTTCCGTGCGGCGATAAGTGCCAGGTACAGATTGCAGTTTTGTTGATTGTTTATTTCTTGCATTGATCCAAGTGGCAATAAACTTTGGGCAGAAGTGCAATGACAAACAATTGGATTGTGTGCGGCACGAGTTGGGAATTTGCCGTTTTATCGTTGATTTTTGTGTAAAAACTGGATCAAAGTGTCAACAAAGTGTGTGATGTTAATGGGAAATGGGGTGCGAGCGGGTTGTTAATGTGTTTTAAATGCAGTAAATGCAGGCGTCATTTATTCGAGCATGAAAGTTTGCGTGTTTTGTAACGGCATTTTCGATTAATGTTCCCGAAAAGTTTGGCTGAGTTGTAAAGTTGAGCGTTTCTGACAGAGTTTTAAAAGGAAATGTCGAGTTTTGTTTTTGTGAAGAGGAAATTTTTTGATTTTTATCGTTTTTTGACCCATTTATTATTTTTTTTTATTTTTGAAATTATTATTTTTGAAAGAATTATTATTTTTTTTTAATTTTTTATTTCACCAAATTTTAAATTAATATTTTTTAAGATAATTTTTTTTTATTTTTGCAAGTCAAAAATATTAAAATTTTTTAATTTTTTTAATTATTTAAATTTTAATTTAATATTTTTGGGATAAAAAATTAATTTTTTTTTATTTTGCAAGTCAGAATTATTAAAATTTTTAATTTTTTAAAAATTTTTTAATTCATAAAATTTTAAATTAATATTTTTTTGAATTTTTTTAAGAAACATTTCTTCGTTATTGAAAAATTTAGTCAAAATCAGTTCATTTAAACTTTGAAAATCCATCAATAATACGAATTTCAACAAAAATTTATTTTTTGAAAAAAAAATCGATAAAAATTTTAAGTCGATCGAACTATTTTTAAGTGAAAATTCAAGAAAGTCACGCGCCAAAAATTTTTTGACCTTGAACTTTTGACTTTAATTTTTATTTCCATGACGGGGTGTTGCATGAGACTTTAAAAAATCTCTTCCAGGTCAATAAAAAAATTCAAACGGAGCTTCTAGGCAACCAAAAACTCCCCTCTCTGATAAACAAAACCTGTTGATTCTTGTCTGAAACGACGACGAGGGGAAATCGCAACCTTTCTAAACTTTAATAATCATAGATAAGACCCATACGCGTCATCCGACACAGACAACGGAGTTATTTGAACAACTTGTAAAGATAAGCAAAAAAATGCGATAAAAAATGACGACTCCATCGATTAAAATTGTTTTTCATGCAGTTACGCGTAGACAATGTCTCCATTAGGTAAATTCTTTATCATCTTGTGTGCGGTTTGGATGCTTTTCGTACTTCTTCTGTACAATTCGACGCATTTATCGGACAACGTGCATTACTATTGGAACCAAAATTGCTTCATAAGTCCCTCAAATTCGGATATTCGGTTGTTGGAAGAGATAGATGAAACATCACAACACCGTCCTTCCATCAATGAGAGCTCCAAACAAATATTTTTCTTGGAAACCTCGTGTGCGCAAGCGGATGGCGTGATACATTTGACAGCGAGACAGATTTGTGCGATTGAATCCGTGGCACGATGGCATCCGAATCACAAAATTTACGTGATTTTCATAGCGCCCGTCGGCATTGAAATGCGCAAACCTGAAGCTGAACTCTTGAGAAATTTAGTAAAACATGAAAATATTTACTTAAGACGAGCGAATATCACAAAATTCGCCAAAAACACGCCACTTGAGCAATTTTTCGACGCACAAGAGTATCGAAAATCGAAATTTTTCAACACGCATCTCTCGGATATCTTGAGATTTCTTACTTTGTACAAGTACGGAGGCATGTATCTCGATACGGATATCGTTTGTCTCAGGAATTTCGAAGAGCTCGGTATGAATTTTGTCGCTGCCGAAGCTCCAACGTCGCTCGGGAGTTCCGTCATCAACTTTGGGAATGACGAATTAGGGCGAATTGTGGCTTTGGAATGCCTAAAAGAGCTTCGGAGCACGTTTGACGGCTCAATTTGGGCACACAATGGACCTGGCGTGCTCACGAGAGTCATTTCTCGATTGTGTGAAACGACTTTTACGAAACTAATGACTCCGGAGGCATGTTCGGGCTTCAAAGTTTTATCAGTAGAGACTTTTGCGCCTGTTTTATGGACTTATCACAAGTTTTATTTCCAAACGGAGAACGCAAAAGACGTCATGAAGGTTGTTGAGAAGGCATATGTGATACACCTGTTCAATCATATGAACAAATATATTCCCGTTGAGAAAACATCTGATGTCGCTTACGCATTAATTGCGAAAAAACAGTGCCCTGACATGTTTGGATCGAGTAGCAAGACTTTTTAAAATAAATAAATTACTTTATTCACGATTTTTTGAGGAGTTTTTAGGCGGTACAGCCTTTTCGTGTGCCAAAAAGACGTTCAATTTGTGGCACAATCTGGCTTCTGAGCAAATGATTGTTGATATTCTCTTGCGCTGGTCGTCGTGCTTCAGCCATAGTCTTGATGCCAGGTCGATGCACCAAAAATCCTTCACTTAAGACATGAAAATTGTAATCCAAGATACACAGAGTGTACCCTTGTGTCATTTTGTCACTTTTTCCTTCCCACGAAAGCATTTCTTCGTACAACGGTTCACTGTGCGTTCCAATATAAATCGGTTCCCAATGCCCGAATGAGTCTCTTCGCTTCGCTGTTGCATGAATTTTCATTTCTAAAACGAAATTTGAGATAAAATTAATCAAAAAATCTTTTAAAGACACGAAACTCACCATTTGGCTTTGGATCTGCGGCAATCCATTCCTTTTGTCGAGGCACTGAGTGACACGAAGCACAGATATTCGCGTGAAAAGGTATCGCAGTTTTATTTTTCAGCATTTCCTTCAACGAAGCCTTATCTTCAGGCGGATTGGCTGTTGCTTTAACCTCAAAAATTGGCAAAACGAAGACTCTAAAAAAATTTTTATCTTATTTTAAGATGATTTTTACAAAAAAATGCAAAAACTTACTCTTTCAAATGCGTCCGTGACTCAAACTTGGCATACATTCTCAGAAATTCCGTGACTACACCGGGATTCGGATACAATTCAATATCGCTCGCCAACACAAAATGAGTCAAAGCTGCTTCCCGTGCAATGTTTCGTCCAACATTTATGGGATATGTGAGATTTTGCTTGCTTTTGTACTTGCTCTCAGGCGGGATATCCATGAAAGGCGCCATAACTCCGCATTCGTACTTGCTCTCGAAGGCGGCAACATCTTGAACGACTTCTTTTGGCGTATGGGCTCGTTCAAAAAACATGTG
Source organism: Culicoides brevitarsis (assembly GCF_036172545.1). Lineage (NCBI taxonomy): Eukaryota > Metazoa > Arthropoda > Insecta > Diptera > Ceratopogonidae > Culicoides > Culicoides brevitarsis. The sequence goes on along the minus strand of NC_087085.1, from coordinate 33,773,591 downwards.
AAAAGTCACGAAATCCTTGACCAAGTCACGTTCCGTGGAGCATTTTCGCAAATAAATCGCCGAACGAAGGGCAATTTCGTAATCGTCGCCGGGACAATATATCGAAATGCTGATCGGAGCCTTCCATCTACGAGAAAAAAGTTAGAAAATGTCAAAAATTTGGATTTTTCTCACCTTTTTAGGAGCGGAATGATGTTGTCGAGAAAGGAAAAGTCCCCATGCGTCGTGTAAGTGATCGATTCGTGACATTTCGCTTTCAGTCTCGATGGAATGTAGTTCTTTAGTGCCCAATATGGTCCTCGTCTCTCTATTTGATAAACGTTATCTTTGTCGTAACAATTGAGTTTTTGTCTGAAAATGCAAAAAAAAATTAAAATCTGTCTTTTTTGGAATTTATGATGAGCAAATGAACGCGTTTTGTATGAAATTTTCAGAAAAAAATAAAAATTTACCGAAAATTCAAGGAAAATCGTAAATTTTTTTCAGTTTAAATATTTTTTTAAATGCAAAAATGCCGCAAAAAAATATTTTTTACGAACTTTAAATCAAAAGTAAACAAACATTTGCACTATCACAGTATGAGTCACTTACCTAAGTGCCGTGATATCGTCCGACGGTGCAATTTCCGAAGAATTTGTGGCAACTTCTTCTGTTGTCGTTGCATTTTCTTGCAAAAAATGTCGATTAAAAGAACTTTCGTCGTAATATCTCACACAACTATCACTTTTTGAGTAACGTCCTGCATAAAAAGTGGCAACAACAAGAATTAAACTCATAAAATATGGCAAAAAATTGATGCGCGTAAGTCTCCGCGTCACATTTACATGTTGGAGCACACTGTAATCCATGGTCTTTGGTATTTTTCTTATAAAATATTCGATTATTCGATTAAAAAAGTAAACAATTTTGGCACAATAATGACGCGACGACGACGACAAATAACTAAACTTGCTGCTGTGACTGCTCAAACACGTTTTAAAAAAACATTATCACTCGTCTCAGCCGTTCCTTATCAGAATTGCCGTTATTACACACAAACCCGATAACAGAGATATGATAATTTTACGTTCAAATAGTCGACGTCAGACGACGTCGTTGTAGTCACCGGGCTTCCTTACAACTACTGCCGACTTGAATGACGAGCTAACTGAGACATGGCATGCAAAAAAATAAAAATATTTTCTACATTTGTATAAACAAAACATTCGAAAACGTAAATATTTGATATTATTTTGCTAATATAACACTTTTTTTTCGTAAGAAGCGATTCGCGATATTGGATAATTAAATTCTTTTGTAAAAAAAATATCTTCTAGGTTGTCGATATGCGATGGGGAGTCCGTGATGAAGCCACAGACGATCACATGACAACCGAATTATGCATGCGCGAAATCAAAAATTGTCAACGTCTCTCGATGGGACCGAATTTTGTGGTATTTTTGGGTCAAAAATACGGCTATCGTCCAATTCCGACGTACGTTCTGTCATCTGAGCTCAAATTGATCACTGATGAACTTTCGGCGATGGGCATCGATCCCATTCTGATGGATACGTGGTACAAAAAAGACTCCAACGCGGTGCCTCCTGTGTCGATTTTGCAACCGGTGTCATCGATTCTCGTCAATTTCATCAATAAACGTGTCCCGAAGTTGCAGGCGGAGGATCAAGCTGTTTGGTGGGACACGTTGGGTAAGATGCAAAAACTTTTCCGCAAAGCGACAGCTTCACTTTTTGCAGCTGGGAAAATGACCAAAGATGAAATGCATAATTACTACATGTCAGGTATGATTTTTTTTGCCTTTTTTCTCGTAGAAATGCGCTTTTTAGAAGTGTATGGTGATAACAACCAACTATTTTTGTCTGTTTTTGTGACACCATAGTTACTGAACGTGAAGTCATTAATGGTATCCTGAACGTTAAGAATACGAAAAATCATACGCTCGGCTATATCCGCTACATAAATAACATAAATTTGCAAAATTTGAAAAAAGCTTCGCTGTATGTCGATATAATTAATCGCAGTGTAGACACTGAAGCTTCCAAGCTGCTTAGTGACCTACGAGATGTTCGAGTTCCCGCTAAAATTGAGGCAACTAATCTGCAAAAGTTGGTATTTTTTATTGAAAATTCCTTTTTTTCTTGCACCTGGCAAGTGACTTGTCTTCTTTTCGTCACCGCATTAAAAGAGAAAATCAGCAAAAACGTCCTTGACTCCTTTCCTGTGAACATAAAAACTGAATTCGAACTAATCTCACTGTGTTACTGACCCGCTACGGGAAACTTGAAGACGATCGCTTTTGGATGACGGTAAAAAATGGTTGAGGTGATGGTAAAAAAAACTTATAAATTTATATTTTTTGACTATTTGAAGTAGATTTAATGAAAAATAATTGGAAAATTTTTTTTAAAAATTTAAAATTTTTATTTTTAATCGTGAAATTGGTTAAAAATTAAAAAAAATCTTCAATTTTCATTCAAAAAATTTTTTTTAATTTTTTTAATGCAATTTATTTCTTTGTTTTTTTTAATTTCAAAAGCCGAAAATCAAAATGGGGCAAAATTAAAAAAAATTAAAAATTAAAATTGAATTTGATTTTAAAATTTTTTTAATTTCAAGAAAAAATTTTCAAAAAATTTTTTAAAAAATTGTTAAATTTAAAATTTTTTGTGTTGAAAATCGAAATTTATTTTGAAAAGAATTTTCTTCTAAAGAAAAAATTCATGTTAAAAACAATTTTTTTCGAAAATGTTTGAATTTTTATGAAAATTTTTTGTTAAAATTTTTCTTTTCAATTTTAAAATCAAATCTAAATGTAGATACCAAAAATCTAAAATTTTCATGATGACCAAAATTTTTAAAATTTTGGCTTTTTTATTTTTTCAAAACTTTTTTTTTTTCATCCATTTTGAAAAAAAAGTTTTGGGACAAAAACATCGGAAAAAAATTGGAGCGGCCTAAATTTTAATCGAAAAATTGGGTTTAAAATTATTTTTTTTTCAATTTTAATCATAAAATTAGTATGAAAATGTATATTTTTCTCCATTTTGAATCTCAAATTGTGTTAATTTTTTTTTCTTCATTTTTTATCGAAAAATTAGCTCTAAAATTTAAATTTTGTTCATTTTAAATGTAAAATAGGCTTTAAAATGTAAAATTGTCAAAAAAACAAGGATTGGGATCTAAAAACTTATATTTTGTTTCAATTAGACACAATTTTTTTCGAAAAATGACCTTTAGTAGACCTGTAAGTGATAAATTTCGACAAAAAAATTTAAAAAACTCAAACAAAAAGTGTTCAATAGCTGATTATCTCCCTTTATGGAAACGTAGAATCCATAAAAATCGAGAAGACAACTTACTTTCCGACACGCACGCAACGCATGCACGCTTCCAGTAGTTTTTAGCCTCAATTTTCCCCCTTTTTATTATGTAACAAGATACACAATTGAATGGATTGGTCGCGAGGGTCTCGATCCAGAGACGCACGAAGAGTATTTGGCTCATTTCATCACGCATTTTTACAAAAATATCGTGAAACTCGTGGATCGCGCGATGCGTAAGGAAGATTCATCCGCTCAGGGTGTCATCATTACGGAAATTTTGCAACATTTGCATGCCTGTATGAACAGTGTGAAGGTCTTTTATGGACGTGAAGAGAACTTGGATCACATTGAGCGCTACATTTTGGGCGAATCAGACAAACCTTTGGTCCTCTACGGCGAAGGCGGATGCGGAAAAACTTCGTTGCTTGCGAAATCTTGTTCATTGGCGGCAAATGTGTGGTATGCTGATGTCAAACCTATCAATATTATTCGATTTTTGGGCACTACTCCAGGTGAGTTTTTCATTTTTTGTCTGAAATTTACAGAATTTTATGCTTTTTTCGAGTATTTTAGACTCAAGTGCTCTCACGCCGGCACTCATCAGCATCTGTCAACAAATTTCCTACAATTTTATGATCCCCTTCGATACAATTCCCGATGATTTGGTCCCCTTGACGGCTCATTTCAAGCAAATGTTGACAATGGCAACGAAACAACAGCCGCTTTTGCTCTTTTTGGATTCCGTTGATCAATTATGTGGCGCACAAGACACAAACAAGCTCTCATGGCTTCCAACTCGCCTGCCGCCATACTGTAAAATTGTCCTTTCGTGTGCGCGCGAAGAGCAAAACCCCGTCGTAAGTCAAGAATATCACCTTTTACGTCGCATGATCGATCGCGAGGAGAATTTCATCGAAGTAACAGCGCTCGGCGAGGATTTAGCGATGAACGTCATCAAAAAATGGATGGCAACAGCATGTCGTGACTTGACAAACTACCAATGGCGTCTCGTCTCGAACGCCATAAGCAAGTGTTCGCTCCCAATCTTTGTAAAACTGGTCTTTGCTGAGATTTGTCGTTGGCGCAGCTTCACGAAACCGCAAGATTCGCACTTGGCATCGACGGTAATGGATTCGATCATGATGTTGTTCGAGCGAATTGAGAAACAGCACGGAAGATTGTTGGTTTTTCATGCTTTGGCGTACATTACAGCGGCAAAATCGGGTCTTTCGGAGTCGGAATTGGAAGATTTGATCTCGTTGGATGATCGTGTCTTGGATGACGTGTATCAGTATCATTTGCCGCCCGTTCGTCGAATTCCGCCGCTACTGTGGACTCGTATCCGGAACGATTTGCCGAATTATTTGAGTGAACGTGAAGCTGATGGTGTGAGTGTCATGAATTGGTACCATCGACAATTTCGGGATACAGCTCGTGAACGTTACTTCAAGAACATGAACATGGCAATTTATTTCCATTCGATGATTGCGGATTACTATTTGGGTACGTGGGGCGGCGGTAATCCCAAACCATTTAAATTTACCGAAATTCAACGTCATCGCTTCAATTTGACCGACAAAGAGGGCATTGCGGATCGTAAAGTACCCATCCAACCGTTGGTCTTTTACAACAAAGAAGGAAAAGTCTCACGTTATAATTTACGGAAATTCGGTGAGCTTCCGTTTCATTTTGTACGATCGCGTCGCTTCAAGGATTTGTACGAACATGTCCTTTTCAACTACGATTGGTTACACGCAAAGTTGTCAAGTTGCCCGTTACAAGCTGTTTTAGCGGATTTTGAAGATGCCTCGATTAATGTTGAAGACCAGGATTCTCGACGTGAACTTTTGCTCGTAGCTGACGCTCTCAGACTTGGAGGCGCAATTCTCGGTGCATATCCGGATATGTTGGCACCCCAACTGATCGGAAGATTGTTACCCGAAATTGGGGGCAATCCAAATATTAAAATGTTACTTGCAGCTTGTGACAGATCTGGACCAAAACATTCCGCATTGATTCCAATTAACCATTGCTTGCATACTCCCGGAGGTCCGTTGAAGTATTCCCTCGAAGGACATCAATTCGCCGTTTTTGGTTTTTGCTTGACGAGCGACATGCGATACATGGTGTCAATTTCCACGAGATTCATTACGTTCGATTTATCGACGTCGGATTTGACGAGAGATGTCAATCCAGGCATCGAAGGCATTATGCAAGAGTTGATTTTGAGTCCGGATAACAAATGGGCAGCGGCATACACGAATAACAGTCAAACGGTGCTTTTGAATATGTTATCGAGCGAATTTATTGTCATTAATAATCCGTTTGAGAAAGATGATGAAGTCACGGGAGTCTTTTTGCTGAATCAGGACTTGTTTATTCAGACGAAACTCAAATGGGCACGATTTGATATGAGAGGCACGCAAATTGAGCAAGTAGAGGCGCCTGATGTTACACCAGATTGGCATATTTTGAGTGAGTAAAAGGGAAAATTTTAAAAAAATTTTAGTTAAAAAGCATGAAATCAAAAAAAAATTAACTTTTTTTTCGTTCACAGAGATGGAATTTCCTACTATCAGTGAGTATTACGTCATTTATTGGTCAGGTCAAATCAGTGAGACTCGCTTACGACTTGACACAAAGAAAGATGAGTGGGAAATTGATCCTGTACGATTTCATAGTGCGATGGTTTTCAACAAAACTCGCACTAAATTTTACTGTTGTCCTGACGAGGAGAATTATCAAGTAATTTTTAATTAATTTTCAACCTAAAATGACAATTTTTTTAAATTTATTATTTTTTTAAATTTTTAATTTTTTTTATTAAAATAATTAATTTAATTAATTAATTCGATTTATTTTTTAATTTAATTTTTAAAAATTTTTTAAAACTTTGAATTTCATCAAATATCGACCCAATATGCACAGAAATGAACTTTAGAATGAATATTTATTCAATTTTAGGCTTAAAACTGGTCAAAAAGTGACTTGTTAAATTTATCAGCGTTTGTACTTCAAAACGCTGATTTTTTTGTTACATCAAATATCGACCCAATATGCACAGAAATGAACTTTAGAATGAATATTTATTCAATTTTAGGCTTAAAACTGGTCAAAAAGTGACTTGTTAAATTTATCAGCGTTTGTACTTCAAAACGCTGATTTTTTTGTTACATCAAATATCGACCCAATATGCACAGAAATCATCTTTAGAATGAATATTTATTCAATTTTAGGCTTAAAACTGGTCAAAAAGTGACTTGTTAAATTTATCAGCGTTTGTACTTCAAAACGCTGATTTTTTTGTTACATCAAATATCGACCCAATATGCACAGAAATGAACTTTAGAATGAATATTTATTCAATTTTAGGCTTAAAACTGGTCAAAAAGTGACTTGTTAAATTTATCAGCGTTTGTACTTCAAAACGCTGATTTTTTTGTTACATCAAATATCGACCCAATATGCACAGAAATGAACTTTAGAATGAATATTTATTCAATTTTAGGCTTAAAACTGGTCAAAAAGTGACTTGTTAAATTTATCAGCGTTTGTACTTCAAAACGCTGATTTTTTTGTTACATCAAATATCGACCCAATATGCACAGAAATCATCTTTAGAATGAATATTTATTCAATTTTAGGCTTAAAACTGGTCAAAAAGTGACTTGTTAAATTTATCAGCGTTTGTACTTAGAATGAAAACGCTTTTTTTTTGTTACATTTCAAATATCGACCCATTTTTTTATGCACAGAAATGAACTTTAGAATGAATATTTATTCAATTTTAGGCTTAAAACTGGTCAAAAAGTGACTTGTTAAATTTATCAGCGTTTGTACTTCAAAACGCTGATTTTTTTGTTACATCAAATATCGACCCAATATGCACAGAAATGAACTTTAGAATGAATATTTATTCAATTTTAGGCTTAAAACTGGTCAAAAAGTGACTTGTTAAATTTATCAGCGTTTGAACTTCCAAACGCTGATTTTTTTGTTTCATCAAATATCGACCCAATATGCACAGAAATCATCTTTAGAATGAATATTTATTCAATTTTAGGCTTAAAACTGGTCAAAAAGTGACTTGTTAAATTTATCAGCGTTTGTACTTCAAAACGCTGATTTTTTTGTTACATCAAATATCGACCCAATATGCACAGAAATGAACTTTAGAATGAATATTTATTCAATTTTAGGCTTAAAACTGGTCAAAAAGTGACTTGTTAAATTTATCAGCGTTTGTACTTCAAAACGCTGATTTTTTTGTTAAATCAAATATCGACCCAATATGCACAGAAATGAACTTTAGAATGAATATTTATTCAATTTTAGGCTTAAAACTGGTCAAAAAGTGACTTGTTAAATTTATCAGCGTTTGTACTTCAAAACGCTGATTTTTTTGTTACATCAAATATCGACCCAATATGCACAGAAATCATCTTTAGAATGAATATTTATTCAATTTTAGGCTTAAAACTGGTCAAAAAGTGACTTGTTAAATTTATCAGCGTTTGTACTTCAAAACGCTGATTTTTTTGTTAAATCAAATATCGACCCAATATGCACAGAAATGAACTTTAGAATGAATATTTATTCAATTTTAGGCTTAAAACTGGTCAAAAAGTGACTTGTTAAATTTATCAGCGTTTGTACTTCAAAACGCTGATTTTTTTGTTACATCAAATATCGACCCAATATGCACAGAAATGAACTTTAGAATGAATATTTATTCAATTTTAGGCTTAAAACTGGTCAAAAAGTGACTTGTTAAATTTATCAGCGTTTGAACTTCAAAACGCTGATTTTTTTGTTACATCAAATATCGACCCAATATGCACAGAAATGAACTTTAGAATGAATATTTATTCAATTTTAGGCTTAAAAATGGTCAAAAAGTGACTTGTTAAATTTATCAGCGTTTGTACTTCAAAACGCTGATTTTTTTGTTACATCAAATATCGACCCAATATGCACAGAAATCATCTTTAGAATGAATATTTATTCAATTTTAGGCTTAAAACTGGTCAAAAAGTGACTTGTTAAATTTATCAGCGTTTGTACTTCAAAACGCTGATTTTTTTGTTACATCAAATATCGACCCAATATGCACAGAAATGAACTTTAGAATGAATATTTATTCAATTTTAGGCTTAAAACTGGTCAAAAAGTGACTTGTTAAATTTATCAGCGTTTGTACTTCAAAACGCTGATTTTTTTGTTACATCAAATATCGACCCAATATGCACAGAAATGAACTTTAGAATGAATATTTATTCAATTTTAGGCTTAAAACTGGTCAAAAAGTGACTTGTTAAAATTATCAGCGTTTGTACTTCAAAACGCTGATTTTTTTGTTACATCAAATATCGACCCAATATGCACAGAAATCATCTTTAGAATGAATATTTATTCAATTTTAGGCTTAAAACTGGTCAAAAAGTGACTTGTTAAATTTATCAGCGTTTGTACTTCAAAACGCTGATTTTTTTGTTACATCAAATATCGACCCAATATGCACAGAAATGAACTTTAGAATGAATATTTATTCAATTTTAGGCTTAAAAATGGTCAAAAAGTGACTTGTTAAAATTATCAGCGTTTGAACTTCCAAACGCTGATTTTTTTGTGTCGTCAAATATCGACCCAATATGATCAGAAATCATCTTTAGAATGAATATTTATTCAATTTTAGGCTTGAAATTGGTCAAAAAGTGACTTGTTAAATTTATCAGCGTTTGTACTTCAAAACGCTGATTTTTTTGTTACATCAAATATCGACCCAATATGCACAGAAATGAACTTTAGAATGAATATTTATTCAATTTTAGGCTTAAAAATGGTCAAAAAGTGACTTGTTAAATTTATCAGCGTTTGTACTTCAAAACGCTGATTTTTTTGTTACATCAAATATCGACCCAATATGCACAGAAATGAACTTTAGAATGAATATTTATTCAATTTTAGGCTTAAAACTGGTCAAAAAGTGACTTGTTAAATTTATCAGCGTTTGTACTTCAAAACGCTGATTTTTTTGTTACATCAAATATCGACCCAATATGCACAGAAATGAACTTTAGAATGAATATTTATTCAATTTTAGGCTTAAAACTGGTCAAAAAGTGACTTGTTAAATTTATCAGCGTTTGTACTTCAAAACGCTGATTTTTTTGTTACATCAAATATCGACCCAATATGCACAGAAATCATCTTTAGAATGAATATTTATTCAATTTTAGGCTTAAAAATGGTCAAAAAGTGACTTGTTAAATTTATCAGCGTTTGTACTTCAAATCGCTGATTTTTTTGTTACATCAAATATCGACACAATATGCACAGAAATGAACTTTAGAATGAATATTTATTCAATTTTAGGCTTAAAACTGGTCAAAAAATGACTTACGAAAAACCTTCAAAAATTATAAATTTTCAAAACACCATATAAAATATGTATTTTACTTTTTAAATTTTTTAATTAATTTAATTTTTTTATTTTGATTTTTCTTAAATTTTGTTACTCAAATTTTCAAAAATTTTTAACATAATTTCAAGAGTTTCTTTCAAACTGCCCTAAATCCCGTTTGAAAATAATTTTTTTCATCTTTTTACAGGTCAGTGAATTCGTTTACACAGAAAAAGAGGAAAACATCGCCGAATGGGTTCGTGCTCAAGATCTTCCTCGATACGAAAACGACATTAAAGAAATGTTGTTGCAACTAAAACTCGACCAAACTGATCGTTTTTTGATGGCAACTACGGGAAATGGCTTCGTTTTGTGGGACTTGGATTTGGAAAATAAACTCGGCGAAGGTGCAATGTATCTCGCTTTGCCGCACGGCGTCAGAAACATTTCGACAAAAATGATGACAAGCAACTCGATGATGATCTCTTCAATGCATGACTATGTCGTAGCGGGCGTTCGCAAGAATTTGTACGTTTGGAGCATTCAAACGCAGCAACTGATGAAAGTTCTTGACGCGCATTTTGGTCGCATCATACAATTGGAAGCGTTAACTGTGGGAAATTGGAATAGCGTTATCACATCTTCGATCGATCGTTCTGTCAAAGTTTGGAATATCAACAATATTTTTGAGCAAGTTCACGTTATTGATCGTCACGAATTGCAAATTGATAATCTCAGGTGAATTTTTCGCGAAAATTTTAAAAAATATTTAAAATTTATTTTTTTCTTTTGTAGTTTAAGCAAAGATGGCGAACTTGCAGTTACTGTAACTCGTGGATGTGTCGGCGTATGGGAGATTCGTACAGGTCGATTGTTGTCAAAGCTTGCTGATAGTCCTTTAGGTGCAATTGTAACACATGCAGAGATCACTCCCGACTCTCGTTACATAATTTCTTCGGAAACTGGAAAGATGCTCGTTTGGAATCGCGTCACCGAGCAAGTTCTCTCGCGTGACGATCAACCAGGAGTGCAACAAATCTCACTTCTCGACAACGGAGAGAAATTTTTGACCGTTTCTTGTCCGAATATCAATGCCGCATTAGCAAGCAACTCCGCGGATGAGTGTAATTTGAAGGCAACCGCCATTGTGCGTCACATTCCAAGCGGAACAATTCAATATAGCTTCGAGTATCCCGTAAGAGTCATGCCGGGCATTCCATTCCGTTGTGCTGTGGTGTCATCTGACGACGCCTACATCATTGTTGTCACTCTGGACAAGACAAATAAGGATTGCATGAGTGTTTATAACGCTGCAAATGGTCAACACTTGCACAAAGTAACTTTGAAAGGATGCGGCATCAAGGAAATCTTATCTCTGATCCCGATGCCGCACAAATCGAACTACGTGGCAGTCATTGCGCATGAAAAAGGAGCAATTTTGGACATCAAAACGAAAAAACTCGTTCGTTCTATATCAAAATGGCAAGGACATTGCACTAAAGATGGCAAATATGGACTTTACGCTCCTTCGAGGTATGAAAATTTTTAAATTTCTATTTAAAAAATAACTTTTTATTCATTTTTCAGAGGCGGATTGGAGTTACTTGAGCTCCGTAAAGGTTCTACCGTAAAAACATTCATACCAAAAGTAGCTGAAGGTGTTTTTACAGTCATTTGTATGTTCACCGAAGGCGATGAGTATGTCCTGTACTATCATAGTGGCAAAAAAACGTTGCGTGTCTTCCGGGTTTCGGATTGCGAGATGATCAGTAATTACAGAATGCAGGCTGAGTTAACGGCAATTCGCAGTACAGCTGATGGCAAAAGCATCGTTTTGGGTACCGTCGATGGATGTATTTCGGTGTTGGCGATTGCAGATCCGCAAAATGAAAATAACTTTGATTATTTGCAGAAATTGCCGTCGCGCGATCCAGATGTAAGTTTTTTTTTTATCATAGAGCTTTTTCAAATTTTATTTCAAAATTTTTGTCATAATTTTTTTTTCATGAAATGGAAGACGAAAAAAAATTCCAAAGTTTTTAGAATTTTCAAATTAAAATTTACAATTAATTCCAAAATTAATTAAAAATAAATTTTAAAAAATTAAATTAAAAAAAAAATTAATAAAAAATAATAAAAATTTTAAAAAATTTAAAAATAAAACATCAACGGTAATTTAATAAATTTTTTGATTTTTTTTGCATCATTGAATTTTTAATATGAAGCAAAAGACAAAAATTTTGAAAAAAATTAAAAAATCCTAATTTAAAAAAAAAAAATTAATACCTAATTTTACATTTTCAGTGGAAGAAAAAGTTGGCAAAGCTCAAAGCAGCTGCAAGATTCAAGGCTGCAGCACGTTTGGCAAAAATGTCCTTGAAATATTCCGAAAACGACGATAACGAGCATGACAATGGCGATAGCGGCAGTGGTCAAAATGAGAGCAACTAAATATTCTCCACAAATCTAGTCGTTGTTACTTACTCAGTGTCTAAAAATATCGAAACAATAAACGTTTCATTCCAAATTATCAAATTTATTCATTTTTTTTCTTATTTTTAGCTAAAAAGGATCTCCAACATCGAGCGTGTTATAAACCACCGGGCAATACTTCTCCGCTAATGACAAATACGCAGCTTTATCGCCTTTGAACAACTTAAAATGCCGATTCATCTTACTGAAAATGTGCGCAGTGAAGGAACTCTTTTCCACATGTTTTACCATTCGAGCTGTCAACTTTGGTGCGAAATATTTTTTATGATTTGTATACGGAACAGGCAAAAATTTTGATCTTTCGAATATTTTAATGCCTTTGCAACGTTCCACGGTCATGTCATTTACGGAATTTACACCACAAATTCGCTTCATTTGCCGCGTGATCAATTCAGGACCCTGGGCTCCCCATATTCCAGGACGATAATGTTTCGCCAGGTCCTTTAAGCAATTCTCAGCAAAAATATGTCCAATACCTTTACTTGAGAATTGCAACGTGCCACTCATCATAAAAGGGCCCTCAGCTCGTGCTACAAAATTCTCGCCCAACTCTTCGAAGTTTTTTAAAACGACGACATCCAAGTCGAAATACAAACCGCCGTATTTATACAGCGTAATAAGTCGCAGCATATCCGCCAGATGCGTTTTAAAGAACTTTGACTCTTTAAAATTTTTATTTTTCTTGAAAAAATCCTCCATGGGTGTTCCTTTGCTGAATTCAACGTAATCGAGTTTCCTTAAAAACACATTTGGATTATCTCTTAGAACGTTTTTCACAATTTTAGTGCAATTTAAAGCAGAATTTATGGTAATATTTCCCACAAAAAGTAGATAAATATTATGATGCGGATGCATTTTAGCAGCAGATTCCACAGCGCAGGCTTCTCGCGGTGTAATATTCAGGAAACCTCCTTCCGGATAACTTGTTTCGAGGAAAAATATTTGATAAGCACTTGAATTGCGGGCGGGAATGACTCCGTCAGTTGCTGTATCGACATCTTGTAGTTCTTCAAGCTCAATTATCGGGTCATTGATGCTCAAAATGGACTTTTTCGTGTAATTTTCTGAAAAATCTACGTCTAAAAAGTACATCCAACAACAAAAAAACGAAATTGATATCACGAGTGATGATCGATACACACGCCAACTTCTTGTCTGAGCGACAGACATTTTGAAACTAAACGCGGTTCAATGTTTGTCAATGTTTATTCAGGTTTTTTCATTGATTAAAACGTCTTTTTGAAGGTTTAAAATTATTTTAAGACATTTTCAGAGTAAATTATTCAAAATGCAACGTTATTTCTATTATTTCGAGTATTTTTTGTTAAGAGTATTGAATATTTCATGACTAAAACTGTCTTTTAGATCTCAACAAATGCACTTCCAATGAGATTTTTGCCGCGATATCTGAATGTATGAGTTTTTATGTTGAACGTTTTGCCATTAAACGTCATTGGGCACTCTTGATCGGGTCGCAGCTCGAAACAAACGGTGTACAAAGCCATTTCCAACTCAGGTGACGTGCCAATAAATAATGAATTTGTCGGTTTACAAATTTGATCCTTCACGTAAACGCACATTCGAACCTTGGCGATGTCAGCTTTCTACAAAAAAAAAATTAGAAAAAAAAATTTTAAGGATTTTTGTCAAAAAAAAATTTTTTTACTTACATTTCCGAGCGTTAATTTCTTCATGTACCCTTTATAGTCGATACGACCTGCTTTCTCTTCATCGTAATAGTACAACCAATTATGTAACCCGCTTAAACTGCCATTTTTCACTTCACTAACAAAGACATGCTCAAATCCAGAACTTCCGATTTTTCCGCCGCCCCGTGAATACATGTTGAACCATATCGCTTTCAATTCTTCGCGTTGTTTGGCAGGATCGGGACCGAAAATGCCCTTTTGTTGCAGGAAATTCAAGGCATGTCGCATCACGGAAGTTGCCATCACAGCATCAATGAAGTCATTTTCCTCCTTGCGCTCGTTTGGCGTTATGTACTCGTTCACGGCAGCATCTTGTTCGTAGTTATTGAAGAGCGCACGGAACTTTTCGACTGTTGGAAGTGCAAAAATGTGTCGTTCGTCGATCGTGAGAAGCTTTTCCGGTGCTGCGTCATCGCCAACTGACGATTGAGTGCGTCCCTGATAGTTTGGCGTGACATAACGATATGCGTTATTAGTGTCTTTAGTGAAAAGTGCTTCAGATAATGTCGCTAGTTCAGCATCTGTGACAGGACCTGATGATGGTTTCTTCGTCGTACTGCGAGAAACGCTTCTTGGCGTCGTTGATCCCGGCAAAAATTGAACCGCAGACGGAGTTGTGCTTCCTTTGGTCTTTTTATTATTGGAATTTCCTCCGGCGGGCGGTAAAGCAGGCCATTCATCTTTTGCTGTCGTTGTACGAGGTGTCGTTACACTAACAGATTTTGGCACGGATCTCACTGTTGTCGTCGTTGTCGTTGTAGATACCGTTGAACTTGGAAGTTGCGACACAACCGTGCTCGAGGGCGTAACTGCGATGCCTTGTCGCGTACTTGAACTTTGTGTCGACGTCGAAATTGTCGGTTTGGCAGTCGTTGAAGTCGCTGCGGGAACATCAATTCGCGATTTTACTGTCGTTTTTTGAGTTGGGCGAGTTGTTGATCTCGTCGGAGCTGCAGTTGTCGATGAAACAGGAGCTTCGGTTGACTTGCCACCCCCGAAAATCTTCTTAAAACCGCTGAAAAAGCCGCCGCTCTTCTTCGTTGTGGTCGATGGAACGGGCGTTGTGCTCGTTGTTCGCTTGTAATAATCATCTGGCTGCTGATTGAAATTGAAGGACTGAATATCGACGCCGCTGTGCGACAAATCTTGCCAATTTTGACCAAACACTGAAACGAAAAGATACGTAAATGATGTAAATGGCGTGTGTTTGTCGAGTATAAACAAATAAAACGACGAACGACATTTTATGAAAGGGTGACCTTTGACTGTATGTCGAGTATTTGTCGTTTCAGTGATAATAAGTAGGGGAAAAAAAGCTCAAAATTGACCAAAATTGTATGTTTTAAACAATTTTTTGACAAAAAATTTAAATTTTTTAAGAAATTTTATTAAAATTTTAGAAAAACTCACCTGAATGGCACAAAACTCCCATCCAGAGTACACCAAAAAGTAGCACAAGCTTCATTTTTTGTCAATTTTCGACACTCTGAACTGGTAAAAACTCTTTTTTTGCCAACTGTACACCACAACAATCAATGAAAGACTGAAGAGTGTTCGTACAAGTCGACAACATGAACGTGTTTTGAGAGTAAATTTATTTGTAGGAGCAATTATCAGTCTGATCGGTGTCTCTCCATTCATTTACTTACCTACTACTGTATGAAAAAGACATCACCAACTTGTTTGTGATTCATCGCGATAATCCATTTGTTGTTTATTTGTGAGTGAATGGCATGAACTCTCACAAATTCTCAAATAACGAGCTTGTTGTGAGATGCAAAAAAAAAATTTCTTGTTGTTTACAGCGAAAAAAATTCTTCCGGACCGCTACACGCGATCAACGATGGAGGCGCCTTGCATTTTTCGATTTTTTTTATTTAATTGAGAAAATGCGATCAAAGCGGCAAGTAGTGCAGCAACAATTAGTGATACTAAAGAACAATTCTATGTCTAGGTTAGATCTACCTCGACAAAATCAATGTCAAGTTGAACACATATGACCTGCATTTGAGCGCATGTTGATTGATTGTTGCAAGTAACCGGTTTTTATGGATTCTTTTTTCCATATAACAAATTTTTCACGTTTCACGTAAATTTTTCTACTATTATAGGAGACAGTACGCGTAAATGTATCTATGGATAGAACTTTTTCTGAATAAATTGAATTACTCAGCAATTAATAACAGCACACACTGACAGATCGTATCAGATCACATCGGTTTGTTTAAAAACAAACAATTATTTAAAGCTTTTAATTTAGTGTTAAAAAGGTTCTGCACGTGAGAGGATCAATTTGTGATTAAGTCGCTGAAGAAATAGGTAGAAAAACTGCAAATTATTAGAAAATTGCGATGATTACGGTAATTTATGCTTTTATTGTCGGTTTAATTGGGGTGATAATTTATTGGGATATCGTGACGTATGGGAGGAATAATAAATATGGCAAAGAAAAGGCGATTTGGAGTCCACGAGGTATTCCGCCGTTCGGGCTTGCATTGGAATTTGCTGTTGCATCACAAGAAGGTAAGAATTTTTAATTGTTTTTGAATTAAATTTCACACACAAAATATCAATATTGATTAATTTTTTATCGATATTCGAATGATCTAAGATGTTATGTCATTGTTCTTGATTATTTTGAATTTCAATTGAAATTTTATATTATTTATTTTAAAATTCATTAAATAATGAATTATATTAATAAAATTAAATGAATTATTTTTTGATATATTTTTTTATTATCTTTTATTAATAATTTTTAATTATTTTAAAAATATATTAAATTTTAATTGAAATTCAAAATAATTTAATTAAACATTTTTATTATTTTTTTTATTTAAATTTATTTAATTTTATATTTAAAAATTTTGTTAATATTTGTCTCCAAATAAAATGCATTTTCTTATGCAAAATTAAAAGAATTTAGCAATATATTTATACTGTAAAATTGTAAAGTGAGAGGAATTCTTTGGAACTATTAGAGAACAAGTTTTTCTCGAACATATAAAAACATTTTTTCATCGAAGATTTATCCCATTTTATCGCATCGGATTATATCGCATTTATTTATAATTAAATTAGTCATTTATATGTAAAAAAGTGATAACATATGTGAGAAATACATTCAATGACATACTTGACATTGAACTTTAAGTAGGATAATTGTTAGCTAATGAGGTCATTTTGTCAAGTTTTACAACATTGTTATAAAAAAACTATAAAATTCATATTTTTTTATTAGAATTTTCATACAAAAAATTATGAATATTACTTTTGATGTCCTTTGGAATTTTTTGATTGACTATCACAAATTTTATGTATTTTTTAAGGTTTTTACATTAAAATATAATTATCTAATTTGATGCAAAGTTGTAAAAAATTATTGCTTTCATCTTCACTTCATGTATTAAAATTTTTGTAGAATAAATAAATATAGAAATCACACTTTTTGTAGTAATATCTGAGATTTTTTCATTTTTTGTACTTCAGAAGTAAATATATTTTTTTAAATATTTATTGAAAATTTATTTTTTTCAATAATTAAAAAAATAATAATAATGAGAAAATAATTATTTATGTAATTTATTTCTTAAAATTTTTTTTTGCTGGAAAATTTTCCATTATATATTAAAAAAACCATAATACTTGAGAAAATTAAAATAAAATGCATTAAAATAAAATGAGATGTCATTAAATCAAAATCACATTAAAAAATCAAATAAACCTTTAGTTCAAGCACGCAAGAGACTTCAGTGATATTTCCGGCCTCAAAGTAAACTGAACATTTTTCAGAATGTTTTTTTGCTTCGTTTTTGTTCTTTTCACAATTTGTGCAATTGAAGTGTTTTACAAGTTTTTTAAGGAAAATCCAAAGCTCATTCATGGACCACGAGGCTGGCCATTCATCGGCTTGGGACCAGAGTTCATGCGCGCCGGCAGCGAAGGCACGTTTTTTAAATTATAGAGTCAAAGATCTCCTCTCTTAGCTATTCTAATTCTCTCATAACGCTAAGTTTAACCCTAATAGATAGCGAATTGTAATTAGAACGCATTAAGTATCATGTGTTTGTAAACAAACTCTTCGGATTTCTCGTCCAAGGTTAGAATTCTGATAGAACGCATTTTTTGCATGTGTGTTATCTGTTGAAAGTGAACAAAAAATTTTTTAGTCTATGATTTTTAGACGGGTTTTGTGATGATAGGATTTATAAGGAGTTCATTTTATTTCATAAATTTAAATATTTTTAAAATTAAAAAAAAAATCAAAATTTTTAGTTTTGAAAAAAATTTTTTAGCATGGATTTTGTTCTTTTAAAATATTTTACATAAAAATTATTGAAGCTATATTTTAATAAAATGTTTACAGTTATTTTTATTATAATAATTTTTATAAAATTATTGCTAAAATGTTCTTAAAGCAATTTTAAATGTACATATCATCAATGGAAAAAAACCAAAATAACAAAATTATTGATTAACGGTAAAAAATTGTTCATACTTTTGTTACTTTGTATGAAAAAAAATATTTAAAAAAAAATTTACCAATTTTTTTTTTAATTTTGGACAAAACTTTTGAGTTTAATTTAGAGTGCCATAAATTAAAAAAATTAATCAAATTTTAATTTTTTTTTTAATTATTAAAAAAAATTAACTAACTGTTGAAATTTTCGATTAGTAATTTTTAATCATTTTTTTAATTAAATTTTTTAAAATTTATTTTTTTCCATACCTAATTTTATATTTTTTTTTCTTTTTTGCAAAATAGAAATTTTTTTTATTTTTTTTTCAAAATGCCCTTTAAAAAATTATTAAATAAAAAAAAAGATTATCATTTTTATTTTGGTCAACGGATAATAATAATTAGATAAGATACGCACGCCGATAATTCATTGTTTTTTTTAAACGCGACTTTTTCTTGACATTTTTTTATTACATGTTGTTTTGATCGCAGCTATAAATTAATGATATTTTGCATTCTTGATTCATTCAGACACGAGATTTCGAAGAGACAGCTCGTACTTTACAAATAAATAATTTTTAATAATTTTCGTTGTGAAAAATGTTCCTATTATTAATCACGGTTTTGCTAACGAGCATCTTAGCTTCGTTAATTTTCAGGAAAATTCAGAAAAATAGTTTTGACCGTGACGTCACACGAATTAAGGGACCTTTGGGTTATCCACTTGTTGGAAACGGTTTAGAATTTATTTTGCCAGATTCTGTTGGTCCGTTAAAAAAAAAAGAAAAATAAATTAAAAAAAAATAATTTATTTTAAATATTTTTCAGAAACCTTTAAGAAAATTATTTGGTATGCACAAACATGGAATTATCGTTTGAGAGCGTATGCAGCATGGCATCGTTTTGTTTTGGTTGCCTTGCCCGAAGATATTGAAGTAATTATGACGGATCAACGGTTCTTGGAGAAATCTCATGACTACAATGTGCTTCACAAGTGGTTGCAAGATGGCTTATTAACGGTCAGCAAGAAGCCAAAATGGCAAACTCGCAGAAAAATTCTCACACCGGCGTTTCACTTTAGCATTTTGGAGGATTTTGTGCAAGTTATGAACCAACAAGCAACGATTTTGACAAAAATATTGCAGAAACACGTGAATGACGATGGATTTGATATTGTCCCGTACATCAGTTTGTACACGATGGATGTCATTTGCGAGACGAGCATGGGCACGAAGGTAAATGCGCAAACAGATGTCAATTCCTCATACGTCAAAGCTGTTGTCGAGTAAGTTTTCACCTGTAAAATAAATAAAAAAATTAATTTCAATAAAATTTTTCAGAGTAAGCTCAATTCTTTTTTGGCGCATGCATCATTTCTTGGCTCGTGATGATTGGTATTGGCGATGGACTCCCCAAAAGAAGCGTCACGATCAACTTGTCCAGCTAATTCATGATCACACAGAGAAAATTATTGAAACGCGTCGCGAAGAAAAGCTCAAAATGCGCAAAAAATCCATCGAATCCGAAGATATTGGGATCAAAAAACGCACTGCCTTGCTCGATATATTGCTAGATTCAACCGTAAATGGCCAAAAGTTATCCAACATGGATATTCTTGAGGAAACTGACAACTTTATGTTTGCTGGACATGATACTACAACGTCAGCGATCAACTTTTTGCTGTACAACTTGGCAAAACATCAAGACGTTCAACAGAAATTGTATGAAGAGATCGTAGATGTGCTTGGAACGGACAAAGATGCATCTTATACAGTGAATGACTTGAGTAATTTTAAATATTTCGAAATGGTTCTTAAGGAATCGCTTCGATTGTATACTCCTGTGCCAATTATTGGGCGATATTTGCGAGAAGATGTCGAAATTAGTGAGTATTTGTGTAAAAAAAGTAATTTCAAATTAAATTTTTAATTTTATTTTAGATGGCGTTGTTTATCCGAAAGATCACAACATCTTGTTAGGCCTCTATATGATGCACCGTAACCCAAATGTCTTTCCAGAACCAGAGAAATTCATTCCCGAACGTTTTTCCGAACAAAGAAGTCATGAAAAGAAAAATGCGTTCAGTTATGTGCCATTTTCCGGCGGTTATCGTAATTGCATTGGTAAGAAAATTTCAAAATTTAATAAAAAATCATATTTTAAGCGATTTTTTTCTTTTAGGACAACGATTTGCTCAATTAGAAATCAAATTAGTAACAGCCCGAATCCTGCAAAACTTCCATCTCGAGCTTGCTGATCCGAATTTCGAACCCATATTGACAGCAGAACTCATTCTGAAGCCCGTAAATGGGATAGTTGTAAAGTTGAAACCCCGTAATTAGGGATTTTGTGATAATTTTTGAATTTTGTGTAGAGGATGTACTAAAAATCAAACAGAATTTATTAAAATAAAATGATTTATTTACAAAAATCACACCATTTTCTTATATAAGTCACGTTTAACACATGTTTGAGCGTCGTTAGGGATAAAAAAAAAAGTAGAAGTACAAATTTAATACACTCTTGGTTTAATTTTCAATTTAATACCATTCGCTGGCTTAAGTATCAACTCCGCAAGTAATGTCGGTTTAAAGTCTGGTTCGCCCAATTCAAACTCATAGTGCCGCAACAACTTCGAAATAGCAGATTTGATTTCGTACTGTGCGAATTTCTGTCCTATGCAGTTGCGGAAACCAGCGGCAAACGGCACATACGAAAAAGGGTTCTTGAGGTCAGCATTTTTTTCTGCTGCATGACGCTCGGGAATGAATCTAAAAATAAATTTAGATGAATTTTCGTCGAATTTTAGTTAAATACTGACACTTACGCTTCTGGATCTTTGAAATATTTGGGATTATGATGCATGGCATTGATGAAGACCACAAGAGTACTTCCAGCGGGATAGAGTTTGCCATTGAGAACGACATCTTCGCGCGTTTGCCGATTAATCATCGGTACAGGAGGGAACACACGCAACGATTCTTTCAGCACCAAATCCAAATAATGCAAATCGTTCAGTTTTCTCAAAGTAATTGGTTCACTTGCATCGGGTCCCATCACTTCAACAATTTCATCGAAAACTTTTTTCTGGATTTCTGGATATTTGGCCAAATTATAGAGCATAAATTCGATCGAAGATGTCGTCGTGTCGTGTCCCTAAAATAAAATTTTCAATAAAAAAGTGATTTTTTACAACAAAAAAATCAAAAATCCCTCACAGCAAACATGAAATTGTTGACTTCCTCTTGAATATCAGCATCAGTCAATGGTTGTCCTTCGTGTTTCGCATTCAAAAGTAAGTCCAACAAAGCAAGACGCTTCTTGACACCAAATTCTTCTTCATCCTTCTTCGATGCTTCATCAACACTGGCATTGTTTGCTTCAAATTCCTTACGTTTTTTGCCAATTACTTGCATGACAAAGTCTTGGATGCGATTAACGAGGTATTCTTGACGTTTTGACTGCGGCATGAAACGATAAATCCAACTTTCACGGGCAAATACGTTGAAAATTCGCCAATATAACAACGCGGATATTCTAAAAAGTTGAAAATTGTTAAAATATTATCGAAATTTGATGGATTCAACACTCACTCGACTATATTGCTGACATATTCGTTATCCAAATCCTTTTGTACGTCCATTTTGATGCCCATTGCAGTTTCTAAAATCAAATTTTTTTTTAAATTTTATAAAATTTTTCAATTTTTAAAAATTTCTCACCGCAAATGACATCCAAGGCATAAAGTGTCACATAAGGACACACATCAAAGCTCCCTCCGTTCAGTTCTTTCTTCATTAGATCCACCAAAATGTCAGCTTTGGAGTCAAATGTGGCAACAAAGTCATCTAAAATCTTGAAATGGAAGGCATGCGTGAGGATCTTGCGTCGTGCATGCCATTTGGGTCCATGGGAGATGAGCAAACCACCGCCAAGCCATTTCTCGAAGAAATAATATTCATTTGACTTTTCCAAAACCTTGTTGCTGGTGAGAATTGCTTCAATATCCTCCGGATTGGAGACAATTACGAAGTAATCGGCACCCAAAATGATGCGAAATCGTGTTCCATACTGCTTTTCGAGCTCTGTTAACTTCTTGAAGGTAGCTGAAATGAAATCCAGTATTAAAAAAAAGTTGTACAATAAACTTGTATGGCTTAAAAATCGCTTGAATCAAATGCAAATCATCTAGTAAACAACTAACAATGCAATGTCATTCATAAAAAGTGCAATATTCACGTGCGCATCATTGTTCTACACAGAATCCATTCGTTGTTAACATGCATTCAAGCAATTATCGCGAAAAAATAACAAAATATCAACACGATTTCTTGAATGAATAGACAGATACAGATTTGCATGTGCGCCATACACACCGCAAAACCGGTTGGCTTTCCTTGACAATGAAAATTTTTTAACTTAATAACACACTTTACTCATTATCCGCGAGGAAATCGACAAAAGTGGTAATTAAATGTGACTTACGGGCAATGACAATGCAGTCACTCAACCAAATGTAGGTTAGTGAGTGCATTCTAACAAAGTGAAAAGTAATTCCTTGTCGAAGGACGTGCATGAATCGTAAAGTTAATGAGTTACCATCAATGCAAATGGCTCAAATGCAACACGCAAACACTCATTTTCCTTGGGTGTGAATAAATTCTTGCTTTTTTCTTTGTTTCCAGAACTTTTAATGCACATAAAAAATTTTTAATTAGCGTTCAATGAAGATTCTGATGAGATTATGTGTAGGAAATTAAACAAAGATGTATTAAAATTGATTGAAAGAACAATTGGTCGAGAAGATAGATCACAAGTTGCTAATTAAAAATAACTTATATCAGAATTTCAATTAGAATTTTTTAAAGAGCTCAGATTAATTTTATTATTTTATTTTGAAAAGAATTTAATATTTTTTAACGTAAATTTTTCAAAAATTTTAATTAATTAATTTTATTATTATTTTTTTTTTAATTTTATTTATTTTATTTTTTTTACAAGAATTTAATTTTTTAACGTAAATTCTTAAAAATTTTAATTAAGGCGAATTAATTTAATATTTTCATTTTTTGTCCTATGAGGATTTTCTCGAGGGGGGGGGAAATAAAAAAATAAATATTTTTGAATTTTTTGTTTGTAATTTTTTAACGTTTTTAGACGTTAAACGTTGATTCTTAACATTTATTTAATTTTAGTTTATATTATTTTAAAATTTGAACTTAAAAGTAAAGAAAAATCAACAAAATCTCCCAAAATAAAAATTTTTGAAAAAAAATAATTTTGGTCACGTGACTTTCAAAAAAATGTTTTTCAACATTTCAATAGAAAATGTCGTAATTAAGCAAATTTCTTTAGTTTTTTGTATAATTTTACCATAAACAGTAATTTTTCATGATTTTTTAATATAAAAATTACAAAATATGTCAAAAATATTTGTATTTTATATTTAATTTTTATTTTTCCCCCTGAATTTTTTCAACAAAATCCGAGGGGGGGGAGACAAAAAATGGATATATTAAATTTATTCGCCTAATTAATTTTATTATTTTTTTTAAATTTTATTTTCAAAAAAATTTAAACTTTTTAACGTAAAATTTTAAGCAATTAAAAAAAATAAATATAAAAAAAATATTTTTTCTTGTTTAATTTTTTTCGAGTTCTTCACTTAACAACATAAAAAATTCTAAATACAAAGTTCAATTTTAGCTTACATCAACTTTTAAGTTCTAACTTCTTGAAAAATCTTTGACCTTGTCATTAAAATTGTTCACTTCTTGAACTTCCATAGTAATTCGCATTACTTCATGAGCTCAAATATTTTTAAAAATCATCATTTGCTGATTAGAAGAAACCTGTTTCTTCATAAATTCACAATTTAAACATTTTTTTCTAACATTTTCTGACCTTGAGTCAAGTTCAACACTGATCACAACAAAAAAAAACTAATACTTTGTAAATAAAAAGCCGCTTTGCGCGTAATATAAGTAAATAGATTTCACACATTTGTTGATATTGTTATTCTATTACGACTTATATATCACACATTGCGCGCTCACACGTCACTTAAATAGGTCGCTTCGATGATAATGGCCTAGATTTTGTAATTAAAAGTTCTCATCTCGAAAGATTTTCTTCGGAAGATGCGAGAAATATATATTTTTTTTTGAGGTACCTTCTGCTCCAATTCCGATAAAGTCGAGGGCGTTTCCCAAAATAGGCAAGGCTGGAGGTCCCGCGATAAGCTTATCATGCTTGCCAAAACTGAATTTTTGCTTGCAATATACAAACAGGTAAAACAACACTGTGAGACTTAGGATGAGAACCAACATTTTGTATTGACGTCACAATTTTTTCTATGCGTTTCGTTCTTTTTTCCGCTTTTAAACTCGTATTTTCTGTCGTTTTCTGTTTTGCTTTGGTCGTTCGTCAACCTATTTTTTTTTTTCGCAGAGAATTTGTAAAATGTGACTCGACACGACACGAGCTCAAAACAAACTGACGCGAAAAATCACTCAGTCGTCGCGCGTCGTGTCGTACGGAATCGCGCACACCTTCGCGCACACATATTCATCCTCCTGATAACTTGTATAGCTTCTATAAATGAGAAAAAGTGGTTTTTAATAACTCGATTTAGAACAAAAAGAAGTTATAAATTCATCGGAATCAATAAAAACGGTAAACAGGCAACTTGCACTTTTGAAAATTCTAAAGTTTTTATGAATTTTTAATGAAATTGTTGTTTATATGGGTGGGAAATAGGCAAGATGTTGCTTGTTTTTTAATAATTAATAAGCTCTTTTATCAGTTTTTGCTGATAAGGAGCTGACACACCTGGATTTATGTAAAGTTATCTGAAAAATTGATGAAATAAACAATGATATGAAAGATTTTAATCGTAAAACGTGTTTTGGCGGTTATCTAATAAGTATGGGATGATGAGTTTAAAAGACCTTTGGCCATTGTTGATAACATTTATTTTTATGGAATTTTACTAAAAAAAAAGATTAATTTGATTTTATTTTTACTCAGAATTTACTTATAAGCTATTGTTTCACTTTGAAAGTCATTAAAGTTTAAAAAAATAAAATTATTAAGAAATTATTAAAAAGTTATTATTTATTAATTCTAAAAACTTACGATTTATTATAAATTGGCATAGTTTGGATTTTTAATTTTTTTTTAATTTTAATTATTTTTTTTTTGTTTATTTAAAAATCTTTTTAATTTAAAAAATATTTACTTGACATTTTTTAATTTTGACTTTGGCTTAAAAAATTAAAATCATTTTTGTTAAAAGTTGTTTAAAATATTTTTTAAACTTACTTATTAATTATTGATTAATTTATTTTTTTAATTATTTATATTTTTGATTTCAATTATTAAAAATAATAAATTTAATTAAATATATTAATATATGAATTAAAAAAAATTAAATAAAATATCTTGACCATTGACCAATTTCTTTGATAAAAAAATCGGTTGATAATAGTGCATTTAATTTCCTGCCTAAGATACCTTCATCGGAAGTCTTCTCCTTATCAACTTACACGGTCAAGAACTTTTCTTAAGACCTTCTATAAATAAATACTTATCACCTGTAGATTGAAAGATTTTTACTGATTCCATCCCTCATCCCAAAAACAACTTCGTTCATTGAAATTTCTAACCGCGTTACTTCATTTTTTTTATTTAACTGCAGTTTGCATGCTAATTGCATTTCAATATTGCAAAAAATCCTATTTTAACACATTTCATTTGTTTGCGTGAGAATTACAAAAATGAAACATTTGCTCATTGATATTCAATACAAATATTGACGATCAATAGTTTGCAAATTGTTTAGACAATTAATTATTTATTAAACTACGTCAACTAATCCATTTCAACTATGAACGAAGCCGATTAAAATGTCAAAAGAACAAAGATGACTTTCAAACTTTTTTTTGAAAAATTAATTGAATTCTAATCGAAAACGTGAGTGAAATTGCAGTTTTTGCGCGCTAATGAGACATCCTTAAAGTATGCAATGAAAATCAATATTTTTTTTAAATAAATTTTTAATCACCCGTTAATATTTTCAGCGCGACAGTAATTTAACCCACATGCCATTGAACGGCTTAATGACAATATCCCAAGAAAGTTCTGGTTCAAATCCTTCTTTCAAAACAATTTTGTACGAAGTCAACATTTTTACAATGAATGTTTTCATCTCATATTCCGCAATTTTGTTACCTGAAATGAAAAATTCATTAAAATTCTTATTTTCAAAAAATTAAAAAATTACCTCGACATGAGCGAACGCCTGGTGCAAATGCAAAAAAGTTAAAAATATTGTCATTTTCAACGCTTTTTGTAACGTCATGTCTTTCTGGCAAGAATTTTTCGGGATCTGGATAGTTTTCGGAACTATGATGTGCATTATAGAAGCTTAGAACGAACGTTGTGTTGACAGGATAGGTATATCCATCTAAATTAAAAACGAGAATTTTAATTTTATGAAATTTTAATGAATGCTTTTTTCTTACTTAGCACCAAAGCTTCTGGATTTGTACGAAAAACTGCAAAGCCAGGAGGATACATTCTCAAAACTTCTCGTATCACTAAATTTGTGTATCTCAGTGTGTTCAATGAATGAATGGTAAGTGCCTCTTTTGGATTTATATTTTCCTTGATTTCTTGATAAACTTTTTCCTGAACTTCTGGGTATTTGGCCAAGCAGTAGATGAGGAAAGTGAGTGCAGAAGTCATAGTGTCGAGTCCCTGTTATTCGAAAATACGTATATTTTTCCATATAACGAATCATGGGAATATGAACGAAGTTAAAAATTAAAATCGAGAGACTTACAGCAAAAATGAAAGAAAGTAAGTCATCTTGCATCTGTTCATCATTCATTGGCAGACTGGCTTGACTAACACTGTATAAATGATCGACGAAAATTTTATGTTCTTCTAACGGTATTGATCCCTTTTTCTTCGTTCTTTCAATTGACTCTTGGATATAGACCCGACACTCTTTTGTCATTCGTTGACTTTCTTTAAATTTTTGTGTGAACGAAAAAAGAAAATAGTTTCTGTAGATTGGATGTACCAACCGCGACATAGTAATATTTACATTTCTTGAAAAGTTAAAAAAAAAAACAAAAAATGATTAGAATTTTTACCAAACTTGTCAAAATTTACTTGTTCACATTATGCTGGAAATTTGTTGGATTTTCGTGTGAATTATTCCGATTTCCAAGAGTAAGTTCGTTAATTACATCCATGGCAAATGACTCAATATTGTGGTAAATATTAAAATCGACTTCCATATTATTTTGCATGGCTTTAACAATATTTTTACTGTGATACTCAAACACGGGTACACTGTTTTCCACAAATTTCATATTTAAAAACGGATAATATTGCTTCATTTTTAGCTTCCATTTATCACCATCTGCTATGAAAATACTGTCTCCAAGCCACGGTTTAAGGTATTGATATTCATAAGGGCGATCCAGCATATTTTTATTCGTCAAAATAGCCTTGATGTCTTTCTGTTCCGACATAAAGACGTATAAGTGATTTCCAAGGAGACCATAAAATTTCCCTCCATGCTTCTTAAATTGATTGTTCACTTTGTTGAAGATGTCTCTGCCATCTCGGCAGTACATGCCAAGGGCACTTCCAACAATCGGAAATGTCGGGCAACTTGGAATCCCTTTGAGAATTATCTTGAGAGATTGAAGTCGTTTGTATGAGACTATAAAATAGGCGACAAAACAAATTGCAAGAACGTATGAGAGCATTTTTTGTTGAACTCTTTTCGCCTTCAAACACTAAACTAAAAATTGTTTAAATTCAACAATGTACTTTTATACTCAAGAAACGGATTTAGCATTTCTCGTTAAAAAATGTAATAAAATCGAACATGCAACTAAAATGTGCTATTTGATATTCATCTAAAATAACAGATGATGTACAAATGATTAAATAATGATATGTAAAAATGTAAGAAATTGCGTGCACTTGAATTGATCTAAATTCCGTTACAAGGTTTTAGTGTAAAATATTAGCTTCAAATCCTTAATATAATGCAATTTTATATTCACTTAAAATTTTTACGATTTTTTTCCTGAATCAATTTCTTAAAATTTCGAAGACGTCACAAAGATTTTTGGTTAACTCCCGTTGAAATCTTGGAATAAACTAAGCTAAAATCGAGGCTAAAATACATTAAACTTCAAAAGTATATTGACTATTTGTTATGTCTTTAACACTTTTTTAAATATATCAAAAAACAATGTTGATAATTAAATACTCTTAAAATCTCTAATTTTGCGGTATTGTCATTTTGACTGCCTTATTTTCCTTACAAGTCTTTTTAAATTTAAATCCAATTCGTTTCTAGAATAATAAATATAGGTGAAAAATAAATAAAGATCGAGTTAAACGAAATTGAAATCACTAAGACTTTTTTACTAGATTTTCAACAGATTTAAAAGGATCATTGGCGAGCAGTTAATGTGATCCAAATTCCGTTATAAGGTTTCAAAACAACATCATATGCAATATCGGGCTCAAAACCGTCTTTTATCTCGATTTTGTATTCGTTCAATAATTTTATCATAAAAATTTTCATCTGGAACTCGGCAATTCTATTTCCTGTAAAATATTAAATTTATGACATATTTAAAACAAAACGGATAAATAGAAGAACCTACCTTTGCAAGGTCTAATACCCGGAGAAAATGCAAGAAAATTAAATACATTGTTAGTTTCTACGCTCTTTACGTCTTCGTGTCGTTCGGGCATGAATTTTTCTGGATCTTCAAAGTTCCGTGGATTATGATGAGCCTTGTAAATATTCACGGCGAACGATGTGCCAGCGGGATAAAGGATTCCATCTGAAATTAGGTAATTGTTTAAATATTAAAAAAACAAAAAAAAAATTTTTTTTTCTACTTATTTCGATGTCTTCAGGCGTGACTCTTAAAACTACAGGCGCAGAAGGATACATTCGAAGTACTTCTCGCATCACCAAATGCGTGTAATGTAGTTTATTTATGGCTTGAATGGTAAGCGACTCATTCGGATTAATATTTTTTTTGATTTCTTGATAAACTTTTTCTTGAACATCTGGATATTTGCCCAAACAGTAAGTCAGGAAGGACAGAGCGGATGTCATAGTGTCGTGTCCCTATAAAAAGCGAAATTAATACAATATTTAAAAAATAGAGAAAGTAGTCGTCTAAAGAACGACATACTATACCGCATTTCGATGTTATATATCTACGATGTTTTGTACCTCAATTCACATTTTCGTACTCCTCATGACCCTTTCGCAATTTCATACACATTCAAATCAAAACCATGTCAAAGAAAAAATTTTTTTTCAATTTCAATTTTTTGGCAGTTTTGAGTTATAAAATGATTAAAAATGATAAATTAGAGCCCTCTGACAAATTTTTATCCATTTGGAGCAAGATTTGACAAAAATGCTTTGACACAGTTTTTGACACAGTTTTTGATTTAGTTTTGCTCTTGATTTAGTTTTCAAAACAAAACTATGTCAAAGAAATTTTTTTTTTCAGTTTCAATTTTTTGGCAGTTTTGAGTTATAAAATGATTAAAAATGATAAATAAGAGCCCCTTTGATAAATTTTTATCCATTTGGAGAAAGATTTGACAAAGGATTGATTTAGTTTTGCTCTTGATTTAGTTTTCAAAACAAAACTATGTCAAAGGAAAAAATTTTTTTCAGTTTCAATTTGAAGATATCAAATTTTTTCGAATTTTTTTGCATAAATATTGACCATTAAAACTTTTTTAATCAGTATGAGTTACAAAATGATTGTCGAAAAAAAATGATAAATTAGAGCCCTCTGACAAATTTTTATCCAAGCAAGATTTGACAAAAATGGCTTTGACACAGTTTTTGACAAATTCACAGTTTTTTCTTGATTTAGTTTTCAAAACAAAACTATGTCAAAGGAAATTTTTTTTTCAGTTTCAATTTTTTGGCAGTTTTGAGTTATAAAATGATTAAAAATGATAAATTAGAGCCTTCTGACAAATTTTTATCCATTTGGAGCAAGATTTGACAAAAATGGCTTTGACACAGTTTTTGATTTAGTTTTTTTCTTGATTTAGTTCAAAACAAAACTTGTCAAAGAAAATTTTTTTTTTCAGTTTCAATTTTTTGGCAGTTTTGAGTTTTAAATGATTAAAAATGATAAATTAGAGCCCTCTGACAAATTTTTATCCATTTGGAGCAAGATTTTCAAAAATGACACAGGACTTTGACACAGTTTTTGACACAAAACTTGATGTCAAAGTTTTCAAAAAAAATTTTTTTTTTCAGTTTCAATTTTTTGGCAGTTTTGAGTTATAAAATGATTAAAAATGATAAATTAGAGCCCTCTGACAAATTTTTATCCATTTGGAGCAAGATTTGACAAAAATGGCTTTGACACAGTTTTTGACACAGTTTTTGATTTAGTTTTGCTCTTGATTTGGTTTTCAAAACAAAACTATGTCAAAGAAATTTTTTTTTTCAGTTTCAATTTTTTGGCAGTTTTGAGTTATAAATTGATTAAAAATGATAAATTAGAGCCCTCTGACAAATTTTTATCCATTTAGAGCAAGATTTGTCAAAAATTGCTTTGACACAGTTTTTGACACAGTTTTTCTCTTGATTTAGTTTTCAAAACAAAACTGTGTCAAAGAAAATTTTTTTTTTTCAATTTCATTTTAAAATGATTAAATTGATAACACACACGACAAGTCGAGTTTAATGCCGCATTTTTTCTTCGAAATGCGGTAAAAATTTGTTGAGAACTTACAGCAAACATTGTACTAAGCATCTCATCTTGCATTTCAACATCACTGACAGGCCTGTGACGTGCGTTAATACAACATAAATAATCACAAAAGGACTTTGCATCCTTCAGCGACATCGACTCGAATGCTTTTTTCTTCGTTTTTTCGATAATTTCTTGGATGAATGCACGACATTCTTTCGTCAATTGTTCGCTTCTTCTGTATTGACTTGTAAAAGAGTATAAAAAGTCGTTTCTGAACAATGGATGTCTAACGCGCCACATGATGATTTTCACATTTCTAAAAGAGAAATTTTAAAGAAGTCAAATTCACGTGTTTTGATAGATGAGATAGACCTTACTCTTCAATGTAATGTTGAATATTCACAGATTTCTCATGCGTGTTGTTACGCAGTCCTAAGGTAATTTCACAAACAGTATCTATCGCAAAGGCTTCCATTATGTGATATACATCAAAAGCGACGCCTGTATCAACATTTTTTCGGATCGCCTTAACAAGATTGTCCATATGGTGTTCCAAGACTGGTATACTATCCTTAATTGTTTTCGTATTGAAAAATGAAAACAGTTCCTTTCTTTTAATCTTCCAAGCATCAGAACTAGCAAGAAAAACACTATCACCGAGCCACGGCTTAAAAAATCGATATTCAGCTTGTCGATCGACCATCAGTTTTTTGTTCGTCAAAACTGGAGTAATATCATCTTGATGCGACATCACTACATAAACCCGATTTTCTAATAGACCGTAAAATTTATCTTCATTAATTTTAAAGTTGCTTTCTATCTTTTTGAAAAAGTCTCGACTGTCTCTGGTGTGCATAGAAATTGCACATCCAATAAAAGGAAGAATTGGAAGACTTTTTATCGTTGTAAACGTTTTTTTGAGAGTTCGTCGTTTTTGTTCCTCACAAATCAACAAGTATCCGAAAAGGCATAACGCGAGAACAAGTAAGTGAAACATTTTCTAATGATTCTGATCTTTTCAAATCGACGTGAAGGAATAGACTGACTTTATTTTTAGAACCGTTGTTCAGATAAAGTTTTTTCCTCACATAAATAATGTTAGAACATTGAAAAAATCAACAGGTAATATTTTAATTAAAACCAGTGAAGTTTATGTTTTGTAAAATTTTGTGTGACAAATTGATGAATATTTATTAAAATTATTTTTCGATTCAAATAAACTATGAATAAATTAATTATTTAATTGTAACGCAAACGAAACACAAGATAATTTCTGACTTAAATTACATTTTATTTTATTTTGTGCGACAAATCACATTATAATTATTTAGTTATTTATTATTATTTTTCATTTAAATTATCAATAAATTATAAATAAATTCAGTTTTGGATTGTTAATTTAAAGGTGAAAACAAAAGTATTTCCTTTATTTCATGTTTTCTTCAATTACATCTTATTAATAATCTTATGGTCCTTGATGGTAATGTAATTACATTCTCGCAAAAACTATAGAAGCAGATGTTTGAGTAAGTATGATTTTTATTATGATTTTATTTTTTTAAAAACATAACTAACATAACACTTTTTCAGCTACTTAATGTGTTTAAACATTTTAAAAGACTCAAAACAGATTTTAAAACTTGAATAAAGTAGAACAAAATTCTCTTGTTTGATATTTGGAGATGGTTTGGCGTTTTCAAACAATAAACTAATGGATGTAGAAGACTAATGTTAAGTACACAATTTTTTTTGCTAATGATCATAAAAATGAAAAGCCCTTAGGTTTTCGAGGTATCTAGGTGCATCCAAAATATACGGAAAATCAAATTGAATATACAAAGCGATACATTAGAAAAAAGTTTTGGATTCTTCGTGGAGCTTTTTTACCAGCGATATACACAAAAGCAGAAATTGAACAAAATAGTAAGTTCCCTAACGACGCTTACTTTTGAGCAAAGTTGCAATTGGACTAATAATTCAGAAGTCAACATCCTCTATGCAGTTTTTGGAGATATTTTTCCCGATACGCTCAATACAGAAAAATTAAATATGAATTCTGATTAAAAACACATGTATATATGAATAGAATACACCAACAAAGGAAAACATTATTTAAAAATTATAAATCCTACTGGTTACAAGGGATTATTGACGAGCAGCTAATTTAATCCAAACGCCATTGTAAGGTTTTAAAACAACATCATAAGAAATAACGGGCTCAAAACCGTCTTGCAGCTGGATTTTGTATTCATTCAATAATTTTATCATAAAAGTTTTCATCTGAAACTCGGCAATTTTGTTTCCTGTTGAACAAAAAAAAACTTTAACGTAAGGCAAGTGAAATTTAAAAGTCCTACCTCTGCAAGGTCTCATACCCGGAGAAAATGTGAAAAAATTGAATGCATTGTTGTTTTCCACGCTTCTTACTTTTTCGTGTCGTTCAGGCATGAATTTTTCCGGATCAACATAATTTCGTGGATTATGATGGGCATTATAAATACTCAAAACGAACGATGTGCCAGCGGGATAAAGGATTCCATCTGAAATTAATTGTTTAAATATTGAAAATCATGAGAAAACTTGATTTTTTCTACTTATTTCGATGTCTTCAGGCGTGACTCTTAAAACCACAGGCGCAGAAGGATACATTCGAAGCACTTCTCGCATCACCAAATGCGTGTAATGTAGTTTATTTATGGCTTGAATGGTAAGTGACTCATTCGGATTAATATTTTTTTTGATTTCTTGATAAACTTTTTCTTGAACATCTGGATATTTGCCCAAACAGTAAGTCAGGAAGGACAGAGCGGATGTCATTGTATCGTGCCCCTATAAAAAGCGAAATCAATAGAATATCAAAGTAGGTAATATCGAATCTGATCTGATAGAAAACTTACAGCAAACACTGTACCAAGGATCTCATCCCGCATTTCTTCATCACTGATGGGCATGTGGCGTGCGTTAATACAACACAAATAATCACAAAAGGATTTTGCATCCTTCAGTGACATCGATTCAAATGCCTTTTTCTTTGTTTTTTCAATAATTTCTTGGATAAATGCACGACATTCTTTCGTCAATTCTTCGCTTCTTCTGTATTTACTTGTCAAAGAGTATAAAAGGTCATTTCTGAACAGTGGATGTGTAGCGCGCCACATGATGATTTTCACATTTCTGAAAAGAAAATTTTAAAGAGGTCACATTCTAGATTTTCCTCGGAAAAAATATCTTTTCTATATAGAACGTACTCTTCAATGCAATGTTGAATATTCACAGATTTCTCATGCGAGTTGTTACGCAGTCCTAAGGTAATTTCACAAACAGTATCTATCGCAAAGGCTTCCATTATGTGATATACATCAAAAGCGACGCCTGTATCAACATTTTTTCGGATCGCCTTTACAAGATTGTCCATATGGTGTTCCAACACGGGTATACTATCCTTAATTGTTTTCGTATTGAAAAACGAATAAAACTCCTTTCTTTTTCTGTTCCAGGCATCAGAGCTAGCAACAAAAATACTATCACCGAGCCACGGCTTAAAAAACCGATATTCAGCTTGTCGATCAGCCAGCAGTTTCTTGCTTGTCAAAATTGGAGTAAAATCAGCTTGATGCGACATTAATACGTAAACCTGATTTTCCAAGATACCGTAAAACGTATCTCCATATATTTTGAAGTATGATTGTAGTTTTTTAAAGAAATCTCGACCGTTTCTGGTGTGCAGGGAGATCGCAGAACCAATAAAAGGAAGAATTAGAAGACTTTTTAACGTTGGAAACATTTTCTTGAGGGCTCGTCGTTTTCGTTCCTCACAAATCAACAAGTATCCGAAGAGGCATAACGCGATAACAAGTAAGTGAAACATTTTCTAATGATTCTGATCTCTTCAGATCGACGTGAAGAAAGAGACTGACTTCCTTTTTAGAACATTGTTTACATGAAGTTTTATTTCTTATAACGTTATTTAGAACCAATTAATAATAAAAACAAGTGAAATTTATCTTTGTACTAGACCTTTACTGTTCACATGCGAGATAATTTCATATCTACCTATGTTATTTTTTTTATTTATTCAAGTAATTAATATAAAAATTCTTGAATTAGCAAAGCAAATTCTTATTGTAGTATATGTTTGTTACATGAATCCCTTTTGAACATAATTTGTTGTTTAGTTCATGAGAAATTATTTTTAGGTGCCTAATTTATATTAAGGTTTTTGTTCTTTCTTCATATCTTGGGCGGGATTTGAAAAATTTTAATTTTTTTCGAAAAATTCTCGGCTATGAAAAAAAGGATGTCATTTTTTCGCCATTTTTCCCAACTTAGAGGTCTGGGCTCGAGATTTTTTTGTTCAACTCGGGAAATTTTTTGCTTTATTCGAATTCTTTGGAAAGTTTACTGTCGTTTAGCACCTTACCGCCTTTGATTCTGACAATTTTTCGATGTTTTTAGGCCGGCGTTTCACAAAAAATGTGTATTTTTGTGCGATAAAAACAAAGTAGTATAAAACATACTACAAAAATAATTTTAGTGCATACTCAGTGCATTTTCTAATTGTTATATTATAATTATTTTATATAATTTCTGATGTAAGAAAATTATAAGTTAGTAGTTTAAAGGTGAAAATTGTAATAATATCAATTATAAAGTATATATACATTTTATATACTTAGTAAGTACAATATAATTTTTTTTTGAATTATTTATAAAACTAAAATAATCTTTTTTTAGGTCATAAAACATTTTTAAATAGATTTTCAAAATTCAAATATTCAAAATTGAATCAACCTTGACTGATGCAATAGAAAATTTTCAAGAAGTTGGATTGATGGATTACAAGACTTGCATAACAAATTCCTTGCTAAAGAATATAAAAATGATAAGCTCTTTGGTTCTCGAGGTATCTGAGTGCATCCGAAATGTAAAGAAGTGATAAAATATAAGTATCTGAAAACATCATGTGCACAGTATACTACTACAAGCAACTGAAATGGACTGGTATCATGAAGCTTTTCGATGAATTGAGATTTTTCAAGTTAAATTACTTTAGATTTTGGGATATACTTGTGAATATTGAAATTTTTGAAATTTGATTAAGAAATTAAAAAAATCATCTTTCTACATCGCTTCATTTAAATTGAATGAAGAAATTATCATCGCCATCACTCATTAGAGCAACTGTTACCTAAGACATAATCAACTTTTAATGCCAATTAATCTCCTGCTCGTTAACTTGCTCGCTCACATAAGTTACGCAGTTCACCGTTTAAAATGTCTTCCTTCCGTTTCAATTGCATGTCATTACTAACCCATTACTATATGCTTTAAACCACAAATAACCAGGCAACTCCATGACTAAAGTTGTGCATGAATGAATCATAAAACAACAACAATGTGACGCAAACCGTTGAAAATTTAACAAAAACAACTATCTAGCAATTGAACTTGAATAACACGAATTGAATTCATTTCTCTTGTTTTTTTTTGTTATATAAATTTAATTATTACCGGTAGCTATTCAGAACTGAAACAAAATTTACCTTTAAAAAAATCGTCGATCGCAAATTATTGGCATAACCTTCCTCGAAAACGATCCATATATATTTGTCAACTACTTAAGGTGTTTTTTTTTATTTATTTTTTGTCGAGTTCTTCTCTGCTTTGGAGACCTTCAACTGTACTCAGCTGTCAAAGCGAAGTAGCGGATAATTAAGTGCTTCTGGCGGATGGATCGGAAGAAGCGAATGAAGAAATAAGCAAGAAGAATACAAATTATCTTTTGTGACACGAGAAGTAAAATGGGACGACAACAGCATTAAAATTTAGACCGGTTAAAAACAAACAAACAACTGCAACAACAACAGCTGTCACGCCTTTTACGTTCATTATTCACTTTTCAACTTACGAATTCGCAGCACAGACAACTCTGCGTGACTGGTTTTTATCACAAATAACTAATCAAGCGATGTTGTCGGAACGAATTAATGGCAGTTGCAGACTGGTCGGCGACAAACCGTCATCGAGCATCGTCGAATTTCAATTTCGCATGAACCAAAACAGCACGCACAACACCAAACAGCAACACAAACAAAAAATTAAGAGCACAAAAGCATATGATCGCAGCTCGGTAGATTTATTTTGTGTTCAACTGTCGCGCGATTCGCATCGTTCTCGAACTTTTTTCGTGTCTTTTAATTTTTTCGAAGCAGAATAATTTACAAAGTTGCCGCTTTCAAGTACAAAAACCCCATAAATATGTCACGATCAATACCACTGTTGCTGTTAATCGCATTCGTCAATGTGAATGCCCTGACAAATCTAAAGGAAAAATTCAAGTGGAAACAAATCGACTTTGAATGGCCCTCGGAGGAAGTTAAATCGCAATGGTTGGCAAGCAAAAAGTACATCCCGGAGAATAATTTACCTCTTGGTTTGGAACGATGGAATAACAAACTTTTTTTGACGATTCCACGATGGAAGCCAGGCGTTGCAGCTGCTTTGAATTACGTTGATTTGGATGACACAGATATGAGTCCCAAATTCAAGCCGTATCCAAGTTGGGAGGACAACGATATCGATCTTCCGTCGAATGGAACGTCAGCGTTGAAGAAGGACAGCAACATTATTTCGCCTTTTAGAGTTCGTGCTGACGAATGTAATCGTTTATGGGTACAGGATAGCGGAGCAGCAGACATTTGGGGAGATTATGATCCAGCTGCTCCGAGTGCCGTCGTGATTTTTGACTTGAAAACGGATCAATTAATCAGAAGATTCGCCATTCCCGATAATCTTTTGAAAGAAAATTCGTTTGTTGCCAATGTGGTGAGTGAAAAATTTTAAAAAATTCACAAAAAAATTTTAATATGGAAAAAATTTTCATCAAAAAGTTGATAGAAAATTGATCTTTTTAGTATTTTTGAAGACTTGAGGCAAAAACATCTCGCTAAAAAATCTAAAATTGTTGATCAAAACAAATAATAGCAATGAAATTAGACTAAAAAACCCATAAAAAACTGACCTTGCCCAAAAAATTACTTTAAAATTTATAAAAATTCCACATTTTTAGATAATTGACGTCGATCCACTTGACTGTGAAAATGCATTTGCTTATTTGCCGGATTTGGGATCGTATGCCCTCATTGTCTACTCGTTCAAGGAAAACAAGGCATGGCGCGTAAGTCATCATTATTTCCATTTTGATCCTCTTCAAGGCAATTACACAGTCGGCGGTATCAATTTCCAATGGACTGATGGCATTTTTGGACTTGCTTTGGATAAAAGAATGGAAAATGGGTAAAAAATTTCATGAATTTCCAAATTTCTTTAATAAGTTTATTAATTTTCAGTGCTCGCAACGTTTATTTCCATCCCTTCTCGAGCACAAAAGAGTTCGTCGTCTCCAACAAAGTCCTTCAAAACGAAACATACGCAACTTCCATGGATTCTTTCGGTGAATATCAATTATTAGGAGATCGTGGAATGAATTCGCAGTCATCCGCTGAGTTCTATGACGATAAAACTGGCGTCGTTTTTTACACAATGGTACATTTTTTCACGCATTTATTAACTTTTTCCCCGTTAAATGTAATATTTTTTCATGCAAACAGGTAAATCGTGACGCGATCGGATGCTGGAACACGAACAAAAAATCCAGCTTCAGTGAGTTGCAAGGCATGGTAGATTCGGATCAAACTGCTCTCGAGTTCCCGAATGACTTGAAAGTTGACAGCGATGGAAATTTGTGGGTTTTATCAGATCGCATGCCGAAATTCTTGTATCGCGAATTGCATGTGCAGGAGGAAAACTTCCGGATTTTAACTGGATCGACCGAAGATTTGATCAAAGGAACGCCGTGCGCACAATAATTCATATTTACGTGATTTGAAATTTATTTCAAAAGAAAAAAAAAATAAATATTTACAAGTTCAAGTGTTTTGAAAATATGCAATAAATTAATCTTCAATGCCACTATCGTAATCGACGATGGAAAAAACGAATGAAAGACATCCAAAGCGTAAGAGAGCTCCGTGACTGAGTAATGCAGTGCCTTCCCATCCCTCGAAAACGTAGGGTCGAGCGAGACATTGACATGGCGATGGCGCAGGAGCAGGCATTCTACAACAAAAAACGTGAAAAATATCAAAAATTTCGTTAAAATCACGAAAAAAATCTTACGTTGCATTCTCATCCAATCCATATTTTTCCCTGTTAATTTTCCGACGCTTATCAATAATTTCCTGAGCATTTTTCGCCGCCTCTTCATTGCTTTTGATGACACTTTCCGGCACTCCCTGAGGCGGCAACGGCTTAAATTCCGTATAATTACAGCTAAAAAGTTGTCCGTTCACTTCTGTGCCGAATTCTGAGTAATTTAAAAGCTCAAAATATCTTGTCACCTACAAAAAATCATAAAAAAGTCAAAATTGAGGTGAAAAAAAATTAAAAATCTCAAATACCTCATCGTAAAAGATAACGGCATGCTTCACCGATGTGTGACAACACTTGCCAAATAGCAGCAAATTGAGATCATTGCCAATGCCTGTGCCGATCGATATGCTTCGGTATCGCATTTGAACAGCAGCATCGATATTTGTTGTGTCTGTGTAC
Organism: Culicoides brevitarsis; assembly: GCF_036172545.1. NCBI lineage: Eukaryota > Metazoa > Arthropoda > Insecta > Diptera > Ceratopogonidae > Culicoides > Culicoides brevitarsis. The sequence goes on along the minus strand of NC_087085.1, from coordinate 33,733,811 downwards.
CATCGATCGCCTCGCATGATGTCGTTAACGGGAATTAGCAGCGCTCGCGATCGAATTTGCGTTTCCATCATCTTGCGTTCGAGATCCAAAGTGACGTTACGAACTTTTTCCTCGTCAATTTCTTCTTTGATTTCCGTTTTTTCGCCATTTACTGCCTTGTGAGATGTTTCTTCAACGGATTTTTGTTCCTGAGTTGCTTCCGAAATGACTTCCTGTTTAACGAGCAGCTCGTTAAGTGCTTCGGAGTTTTGTTCCTGACGACATTTTTCCGCCAAATCCGGATGTTCCTTCGCTATTTGCTGAAAACGTTGAAATGCGAGGCGTTTTATCATCGTCAAATCGAAGTGAGCTAGTTCAGCATCAACTGAAATTGTTTAAATTAAAATTTTTATTCAGGGAAAACTTTATTGAACAAGAAACTTTTACAAGCAAGTCAATTATCAGATAAAATATTCAATGATCGTCGATTAAATGCAATTAACGAGGACACATTGCGTGTTTTCCGCCATCGATAGGCAACGTAGCTCCCGTAATGAAGCTCGATTTCTCGTTTGAGGCAAAAAATCCAACTGCTTCAACGACTTCTTCGACATTTCCAACGCGACCCATCGCATGCGTCGTCTTCGAATGCTCCAAATAAGCTTCATACGCTTCGTCATCCATTCCTCCTCGCTTATGAATATCCGTAATTATTACCCCGGGGTTGACTGAATTCACTCTGACACCTTTTTGGGCCAAATCCAAGGCACAACAGCGCGTCATCTGATCAATTGTTGCCTTACTCATGCAATAAACCAAGCAATTGGGAAAACTGCGCAATCCAGCGACACTTGAAACGTTCACTACATTCCCATGACTTGCTATTAAATGAGGAACAGCCAATGTCGTAAGATGAAAAACGGCTCGAACGTTCGTGTTCATCATGTAATCGTAATCTTCGAGTGTCGCCGCTTCAACGGAGCCTCCACGAAGTACGCCAGCGTTGTTAACAAGGACATCCAATCGATTAAAATGCGAAATTGTCTCGGAAATTATGCGTTGAGCGTCTTTTGTGACGTCAGCTTGGATCAAAAGTGGCTCGTGAGATGAAACTTTTTTACATGAAACTTTAGTTTTTTCTAAATTTTCCAAAGAACGTCCTGTAATTGCCACAAAAGCACCATTTTTAGCGAAATATTCGGCAATTGCAGCTCCAATACCAGATGAAGCGCCCGTTACGAGGACAACTTTTTCATGAAAAAGCATTTTTATGACTTTTCAATGCAAGAAATCGACAACGACTGATAGGTAATGTGCTCGAACAATTGCATTATCATGATTGTCATTAAATATTTAATGAGATAATTGACTTGCAACGATGGAAAAGTAAACAGAGAGGCTTTTGTTATAAAGAAAATTATGATAAGGGGATTCAATTGTAAAAATTTGAAGAAAAATACGAAATTGGATCTCCCTCATGATAGATTTTGATAAAATTTGAAAAATACTTACTCATTTCTGTCTCATTTTCGTACGTTTTGTTGCCACAAACGTACATTTTCATCTTTTTACATTCGGGTTCCTTGTTTTCTTCGGGTTTTTCGGTGTTTGTACTGCGTTTTGCTTTCGTCTTGCGTTTCGTACCTTTTTCTTTGCCCTCATCTTTTTCATCCGAAACGATTTGTTCTTCAATTTCTTTCAATATTTCGTCGTCATTTTCCTTTTCAGCTTCTTGTTTGACCTCATCTACATTCACGGCTTCCTTAACTCCCTCAACTTCGTTGATAAACTCTTCAATTTTCGCATTTGCTGTCTCCAAAGCGTTAATATTCTCATCCAAAACTTGTTCCACGAGCTCTTGCGTCGGTTCAATTGGTCCGTATTTCTTGTAGGCTTGTTCGTAACGCAGCACTTGCTTCAACGACGGCAACAAATCCGGGGGATTTTGATAATGATACTCAACCATGGGCGGCACGACAACTCTTTCCTTCGGGATGCACTTCATCTTGACACGAAACGGGGGATTTTTCATGTGAATTTTGCGGAAAAATTCCGTTTTGACGGTTTCCTGATCGACGGGCCCGCTATACTGATTCCATAATTTGAGACGTTGCGTCGCTGATGCAGAATTTACGAGATTCCAGTCGATAAATTGTTCAGGATGATTTGGGCACATCCATAAGCCCGTTGGCATGGCAGTGAGAGGCGGATCAAGACAGTCCTGATGAAAGAGAAGGGAACAATAGTCGCAAGCAACTAACGGCGCCTTCTTGCAGGACTTGCGACACGTGAAACAAACTTTGGCAGGTAAGGGAACGAGACCTTGTGCATCGAGTTCGTAAGGTTTGCGACGCCCGAAACGACGCCCATTCGAGCTGTTTTTCGGTCCGACCTTATCTTCGCCCGGAAATTGTGAAAAAATTTCCATTTCTCGTGGGAGCTCGAAAACGCGTGGATTCATGATTGTCGCAGCTTTTATCAATTCCTCCAATGGCGAGGAAAGTTTAATTTCTGGCTCTTCAATTTTCGCTTCTTCTGTGACATTTTCTGATTTTTCATCCGAATTTTTTACTTCTTCCACGGGAGTTTCTTCAGTTTTTGGCTTTTCTTCTGTCACATTCGTCGCCGTAGTTGTTGTTGTTGTTTTTCCATTAGTTTTATCCGACGTTTCACTCGAAGCTGAACTTTTGCGAGATCGACTCTTTCGTAGTTGTTTAATTTTTTGATGCGTAATTTCTCCTTCGATTGTCGGCGTAACTGGTCTGGAAATCGCTTCGGAGCGTGCACTCGTGGTCGATTGAATACGCGATGAACGCGTTTCTCCCGCTTTTGTGTGTCGGCAATTGTTGCATAACCATTTTCCGTTCGGGATGTCAGATTCTTCCAATGGAGGATCACTAAAAGAAAGAAAATTTTCAATTTTTGTGTAAAAAAATACATTTTCGCAACTCACTGGCATCCAAGATGAAAGCTACAAATGCATTTGTCGCAACAAATCAGTTCACCGCCTTCTTCGCAGGCATAACAGAAGCAATCATTCTTGCCGGATTTCTTGTAATACGGTCCCTGCGTCTTTTTCTGTGTTTTCATAACCATTTCATCATCGGGCGGCTTAATTAATGCCTGAATTAACTACAAAACGGAGGGCAAACAAGTTGAAGCTCAAGTTTAAGTCTTTTAATTTTAAAGTTCAACACTTACCGGCATCAATCCTACCGACGAATCGTATTCCGGGGTCTTTCGATTGTCGTTTTTCGACATTTTTCCAATGAATTTTGTGCGTTTTCCCTGAAAATTTTATATTTTCCGAGGAAAAACATCCGAATCTCAACCAAAATGTTTCTCAAATGTCTTTCAACGAATCACGGAGCGGCATTTTGACGTCTTGCGTTGATTGGTTGGCAATTTGACGCAATGAATTAGGCAAATACTTTACCCAAATACCAAATATTACTATTTACATTAAATCGCAAGTCACAAAGCTCTGAAGATTAACGCGTAAATATCAGATAAAATCATGAAAATTACAGTCACAACGCTCGCTGACTTCACATTCGAGTTGGATGTCGCCGAGGACTTGGAGTTGGAGAACTTTAAGGCGTTCTGCGAGGTAGATACGGGCTATCCATCGAACGAAATGGTCGTCATCCACAAAGGTCAGTACACTTTCGCATCGCAAATTCCAATGACATGGCAAAAATTTTCTATTTTTAAATGCAATTGCAGGTCGCCCACTCACGGATAACAAGAAAACACTCAAGGATTTTGGCGTAAAAGATGGCGATTTGGTCATGTTGCAACACATAATGCAAGCGGTTGAATCAGCGCGGAGTACGATGCAAGCGATTCGGGGAGCTGCAGCTTCTGGAGTTGGCGGAAATTTGCCGAGTTTTGATTTTAGCACGATTCAAGTCCCAGGTTCGTCGAGCGGAGGTTCAGTTTCTCGTCCCAATGCTCCGCCAGTTGCTTCTGCTTCAGATCCGAATTTCAGTGTGGGAGCTGAAGATGATCCCGCGACAGTTCGCGATATGTTTTTATCGAATCCCGAGGCACTTGGATTGCTCAAACACAATAATCCTCGTTTGGCAGATGCGTTATTGTCGGGAAATTTGGAAACTTTTGCCGCAATGTTGCGAAAACAGATTCAGGAAAAGATGGAAAAGGAAGCACAACGACTCCGAATGCTAAATGCGGATCCCTTTGACTCGGATGCCCAACGTCTCATCGCCGAAGAGATTCGTCAGAAGAATATTGAGGCGAATTTGAATGCTGCAATGGAATATAACCCGGAGACATTTGGTACTGTCGTCATGTTGTATATCGATTGCAAGGTAAACGGGTTCCCGATCAAGGCATTTGTCGATTCGGGCGCCCAAACGACAATTATGAGTGCGGCGGCAGCTGAACGTTGTCACATCCAACGTTTAGTCGACAAAAGATGGGCTGGCGTTGCCAAAGGCGTGGGCGTACAAAAGATTATCGGGCGCATTCACATGGTGCAAATACAAATCGAAGATGTCTTCTTAACGTCGAGTTTTTCCGTGCTCGAGGAACAACCGATGGACATGTTATTGGGACTCGATATGCTGAAACGACATCAATGTACGATCGATTTGCGTGAAAATTGCTTGCACATTGGCACGACACAAACAAAAACGCGATTTTTGAATGAAAATGAGTTGCCCGATTGTGCCCGCTTGACAGCTACAAGCCCGGAGGAAGAAGCAAAACTCATCGAGCAAACGAGAAAATTGCAAGAAGAGCTCGAGATGAAGGAAGCCCTTGAACGGAGTAAACAAGAAGCTGCTGGCGGAGCTTCTACATCCACAGCGGGAACGACACAATCGCCCACGAATGCCGCTACCACCGTTTTGCCTACAGACAAATTTACGGAAGCCGATGTGCAGGAACTCATGAAACTCGGTTTCAATCGGGAACAAGTGATTGTCGAACTGCGATCCTTCAACGGGAACAAGACTCAAGCGACTGCTGCACTCTTTGCAAAGTCCATTAAATTTTAAGTGTGTGCGCGGGTGTATGGTAAACTACAAAAAAAAAAAACGGAACATTTTGACCTCAATTCAGCTCTTTTGATAGTTTTTAAGGGATTTGCTCAGTAATAATCTGATATTTTTTGCTTTTTCTCTCATTTTTCCTTCAAAAAACACATATCGAACGCGATTTTTGTCACGTTTTGATAGAAAAAAGGTACTTTCTGATAGTTTTTTATACTATAATGTTGATTAATGACTAATTTTAAGTCGATAACTTAACAAAGATTTAACGAATAAAGATTTTTATGATGAATTTAACGTTTATTCAGTCTAACCGGGTCTCAAATCGATGAAAATCCTTACATGCGAGTTAAAGGTTTTAAACCTAATATTCGCATTCCAACGTTTAACGTTAATTTTACGCGATTAAACAACAATTGTCTTTGGCTTTTTCGTTCCTCGTTGGGTTCTTGCTTGATATTCAACTTTTTTAAGGCTTTGCTTGTCGTATTACTGTTGAAAAAAATAATTTTTTGATAAAATTTTTTTAAAAAATCTCAAAACTTACCACAAACTGAAGAGATAATTCACTATAACGCACGCTTCTTGCGTTTTATGAGCTCTCGCAATTGCTTCTGGGAACTTTCCTAATTCAATAACAACTGAAACAGCTTCTGGCTCTTGTAGAAAATCAACATTTACGTCATTAGCGATACTTGCACCCGAATTTTCCTCTAAACTGCATAAACGACAGTGCGTGTATTGAAGTTTTATGCCTGAATCGCCGTTAGTTTGTAAGGCATTGTCCCAGTTGAAGGTGTATTGATTATTTCTGCGTTGTTTGAGGTCATTTATGATGATGGCTGATGTTCCAAGGATATCTGTTGAGGCTTCGTTTGTGTTGGAAATGTCAATTTTAGTTGCTAAAAGGGAAATTTTATAATTTTTTATTGATTTTTTTTTTTAAATTTAAGACTTACTTGCTGATTGTACTTGTTTTTCGTACATAATATCTCGAGCTTCGTCTAAAATATCTTTTAAAAATATCGCAGAACCTTTTCTTGTGCTCATTCCGTTGATCCTTCCGAACTTTATGTGAGTCCCTCTTCCAGCGAATGGCAGTTTTAGTTGTTGAATTATGTTGAAAAGTGCCGTAAAATGATCATTTTGTCCATTATCGACAATGTAGTAAATTTCATCAAAGTTGAATTTTTCATAGCGATCTATGTAAGCGGCGATATCGCGTGTCAAGTACAACGTTGTGCCATCACTTTTGACCACAGGAACTACTCTATCGCCAACTTTTGCGATTTTTCGCCCGTCTTCCGAGTCACTTAGCACTCCCGTGTCACTTAATTGTCTCACGACATTCTGAACTGCATTTATTCCGTACATCGATTCCCAATGATATTCGTCGAAATGAACATTTAGTCTCTCGTACAATCGTGTCAACTCATCCACAGTGAATTTTTTATACGAATTCCATCTTTCAAGTTTGTCATAACTTCCGCTTTCTAAATTTTTGAAGATTTCCATCGCTTTTTTGTGAATTTCGGGATCCTTTTCACTCATTTGATTCGCATAAACATAAGCTTCGTACAATTTCTCGATGGGTTTCGCCTGAATTTCGTTCTCTGTGAATCCTTTCAAGTCGACGCCAACGTTTAAATACCCAAATTGCGTGCCCCAATCGCCCAAATAGTTGAGTCGATGCACGCGATGTCCCAAATGCTCGTTAAGGTTCGACAAAAAGTTGCCAATTATCGTTGAACGTAAGTGACCAACGTGAAAAGGCTTTGCAATATTTGGTGAACTGAACTCAACTATCACAGTTTTGGCTTTTTCGACTTTTTCCGAAAGAATTTCATTGGTGCGTAATAACGTTTCTTCCATAAATCGTCTTTTATCAACTTTGAAGACGACCTTTTCGTTATTCGGCGGTTTGACTTTCAGTTTTACGCTTTGAAGAATTTCACAACGATCCGAATCGAGCTTCAAAAGGTCATTTACGTCGATTTTTTGTTCTTTATTTCCGCATAAGTCGTTCAATTCTCGCATATTAAGGTAAAATTCTGGATCAGGGCGGTTTTTATCCAACTCCAGCATGGTAGAGATTTGAGATGCAACTCCAACATCGTGTTTTATGGCCTCTGTAATCTATGATTTTTATTAATTTTGTTAAATTTTGATGAAAAAGAGACTTACCTTTCGACTTATAAGCGTTCGAATTTGAGAAGACATTTAAAAATAACTAAAAATCACGTAAAAACCGTAAAAAATAGGAATTTGTTCACTTTTGTTTTGATCCGACCCAATTTTGACAGTTGCGAGACAAATGACAGCTCGTACGGTTTGTTATTGTTCGGAAAAATTACAAAACCAACATGAGTATTCGCATTTTTTCGAATTATTTCAACAAATGTGGCATAAATCCGCGTGTCAATCATCAAAAACTGCCAAATATCGCACGCTCGAGCAATGTCGTAAGAAATTCTCGTGAAATTCAAAGTATTTCACATTAAAAATCGCATTTTTCTTTGCAGCAACCCTCGAGAGCATGCACGAATAGTGTCACCGTCTCCGCTGTTCCGATGTTGAAGAAGGAAAAAACGAGTCGTGCCATGAGAGCGTATCTCCAACGAGCTCGCGAACACGATGAATTCATGAAAAACGAAAAATTAGTCTTTCAGATCGGAAAAAGGCATCTGGCGAATATGATGGGCGAAGAAGCCGAGAGTTTTACGCAAGGCGATATCCATAGAGCAATTCAATATTTGTTCCCATCGGGTCTTTTCAGCAAAAAAGCACGTCCTTTGATGAAGCCCCCAGAAGCTGTGTTTCCCAAACGCAAGGCTGCGGAGTTTGACGAATCTGGAAGACCTCATCATCCATTTTTCTACACGGGAAAACCAAATTTTTACAAATTAATGTACGATATTGTCGATAGTTTCAACGAATTGTACGCTTTTGAGGATAAAATGCTGCGAAAAGGACTTCAGCCAGATCCAACACAAAAAGTGTAAGTTTTTCATTGTAATTTTTATGCAATTTTCTCATTATAAATTCAATTTTTTGTAGAGATTTAAGCGGCTTTACTTGGGTTCCCAAAGACAGACTCGAGAAAATGCTTGTCGAAACTATCATGGATCGCGAATACGAACAATTTGTGGCTGCCTTTGACAGATTAGTTGCTCTTCCGTATTCCTACAAAGTGAAAGATTTAATTGACAAGTACCGAAAACCGCTTTTAGAACAAAATAAAACGGCGGAAATACCCGAAGTGCAGTACGACGAGAAAGGACGCGCTTTTATCACAACGTACGAGTGTCTAAGGAAGCGTGCGCGAGGCGATGTGACTGTCATTAGCCCAGGCACGGGAGATATTAAGATAAACGGGCGGGAAATTGACTATTTCGAGGATAAGCAATGCCGCGAACAGGTAAGTCACATATTTTTTTGTCATAATTTCACTTGAAACCATTCAATCGACGTAAATTATTGGCGAGTTATCGCTGCAAAATGTGTAACAATGCACGACGTGCCCGTCTCAATGAACAGGAAGTGGGTGTGTTGCCTATCAAAAGAGATAAGCGTGATGATGATGATGATTATTATGAAGCTGCACTCTATTCTCTCTCTGCAGATTACTATTTATTAAAGGGATGACATTGACATTCATTACGAGGTAATAATTAAATATTTCAGAAATTTCTCGGGCACGTTGGAAAAATTCGCGCCATTCGACATTGACCTCGCACAATATCAAAATTCAATTTTGATGATCATTTGTGCATGTCAAAAAGTTTTTGTCAAGCACTGTTTGTTGGTTTGTTTGATCGGATAAATTTCAACAATGTGCCAGACAACTATGGAAATTATTTAACATTTTTTTCATTGATGAATCTTCATTATTAAGTAGTTTTTTTTGCGGCTATTGTGGAAAATGATGAAGCTGGAACGGATGACGCAAACCAATTAAGCAGATTTTTTGCTTTGTTTTGTTTGGTAAAAAAAATTCAGAGTCATACTTGATAAATGAACAGATTAAATGAGTGAGTAAAATTAAATGTAACGAGGCGACATTAAATAAATAAACAAAATTTTCCGGTAGGATGAAAAGAAATTTAAAGGCTTATCGTGTAAAAATTGATATGAGCGCATTTCTAAATAATAAAATTATTTTTTAAACAAATTCATTCAGTTTTTTTTTTAAATTGATTAAAATTTGTTAAATTATGTTTTTGTATGATTTTAATTAAATTTTATTTTTTAAAGAAAAATTTAGAATTCAAACAATTTCTGACCAAATAATATTTCGGCTTATAAATTTCACTATTTTTTGACAGTACAGAAAAAACAGAAAAAAATACACTACAGAATTTCCGAAATAATTTGAATTTCCGAAATAATTTAGAGTTAATAAGTTAATGTCGATTTTCAATATTTTTAATGATCTTAATATTCAACACGATATTTTAAAACCATTTTTAATTTTTTCTGAACATAAGATAAATTTTTAAAACAAAAAAAAATTAATAATTTCAACCAAATTTTGAAATTTAAAAATTTTACAAATTCGTGTAAAACTTTATTTTTTTAAAATTTCCTCGTCGAATAAATTACTCTTTATGAAATTTAAATATATTTATTAAATTTTAAATTATGAATTTTTCTAATTTTCTGTAAAAAATAGTCAAAACCTTTAAAATATCACAAAATATACCAAAAATTATAGATTTCAACCAATTTTTGATGTTTTTAATTTTGAGAAACGAAATTTTTATAAAATAACGGACAGACATCCCAAAAACCCGTAAACTCCAAATTTTATTTGAAACATTTTCTTCCTGAAAATGGAGACGCCAGGTACTTGACTAACAATTTCTACAAAATAAACTTGCGTTGTTATCATTTATTTTGATTAATTCTTGTCTAAACAAGAACCTACGCAATCGCGTAATAATCGCCACAAAAATTGCAGCAAATTTTTATCTCGCCTTCTCTTATTTAGTCACTTGGATGAGATAAGAAACTCCTCTCGATCACTAAATATTTACATGATCTCGATACATTATCGTGAGAAATTCCTTTCGTATGTCGTCGTCGTCGTCGTCATTCTCCGGAATATTTCGAGAGATGTCTTATCACTTATCAGAATCGTCTCTTATCACACACAGAATTGAAGACATCTTTCATCTCATGTCAAACAAGAGCAGTAGTGTCGAACATGAGTGACTCAGATATTTCATTTTTCGCCTGCTCATCTGCTCTCGTTGCTCGTACATGGCCTGTTGCTGTGATAATAGTAATAATATAATGTAATGAATGATAATATATAATGAACACACACAAAAATCTCCATTATTATGTTCTTTTTTTTTATCTTTTTGATGCTTTGTATTGTTATAAAATTCACTGTTAATGCAGGCAAGTGTCGGGTAGAGATTAAGAGCTGAACTTCAGTTGACTGGTATCTCTCATTCGAAACGGACCTCTTAAAATCGAACGGATTTTTTTCCTTTTTGTTCAACAAATAATTATTTTGTGAGAGTTTAAAACGGGCATCAACCTGAAAAATAAAAAAAAAATCAAAAAAATTGTGACAAATATATTTTTTTTACCAAAAAAAAAAAAATTTTTTTTACGAAAATTTTTAAAATAGAAAAAAAATAATAAAAATTTCTCACCTTGAAATTGAGAATTCAAGTTCCCCAACATCAATTTGCAAGAAATTTGGTCAGAAAAATGTCAAGTTCTGTGCATTCTTAGAAAATAGATTCGTTAAATGAGATGATTGCTTTCAGTTAAAAATTGGATCATGTAACACGTGATTCAATTTCGTCTCAATTGGATTTTTACTGCGGAGCGTGAGGCTTAAACTTACATCCATCATCATCTTCATGCATAATTATTACATTAAAAAATATTGAGATTTACGTTTTTCGTGGCAATAAGTGATTTTTGTCACTCAATCGCAAGCAAAACTTGCATTTTTGGTCGAATTTCGTCGTTAAAGACACTTTATAATGTATTCAATGCGATGAATTAGTTTTGTCTGTCCAATTTTCGCATACCTCCTTCCATTTGAATAATACAGACGAAATCTCAAGTGCGCGCGGCGATAGCGGAGAGGATATGAATAGCCTGATAATGGCATTTACTCCATAATACAATATATTTAAAGCGATAAATTGAACATAATCTTGACTTTGGCGATACTTGGCGTTGAAGTACACGGCGATTTCGGTGAATAACTTTGTTTACTCGAAGCAACGCTTTTCTCGAGTATTTTGAACTTTGAAATATTTCGTCGCTATCGGGACGCGTCACAGATCCACTTAATATTGGATAATCGAATAATTAGAGGTAATAATTATCGCGAATTTTCGTTGCGGTTCAATAAACACAGATTTTGAAAAAAAATACAAAAAGACAAAGGAAGCACGTGTTTAATTGCCGGTCTTTTATTTATCGCACACGAGAGTATTATGTGCAATTTTTAGGAAGATCATGCGAATTGTGCATGATTTTTTTTTTTTGTAACGAGAATGTGATATTTTGCTTATCTGTGGAAAGTTTGCCTCAATTTGCACCTGGAAAAAAATTAAAAACACAAAGAAAAATAAATGATATTTTTTTTTATTAAATTTCTTGTGAAAAAAATAATTTTTAAAATAAACTGAAAGCAAGCTTTAAAAAAATATAAAAAAAAATAATTTTTAAAATAAAAATTAATAAGTTTTAAATCTTAGCAAATTTTAATAAGATTTTTAAAATATATTAAATATTAAAAAAAATAAATTTGTTTAAAAAAAAAAAATTTAAAAAAAAAATTAAAAAAAAAAAAATTTTTTTCGTACAACTGATAAAAAAAATATGAAAATCTTAAAAAAATAAAAAATTTAATCTTATTAATTTAATTTTTAAATAATTTAATAAGATTTTTTTATTTAAAAAAGATTTAAAAAATGTTCGTGAAACTGACTAAATAAAAAATTAAAAAAAATATCTTTAAAATTTTTAAAATAATAAAAAATAAAAAAACAAATAATTTCGACCAAAAAAAATCTTGAAGTATTTTTTAAATTTTTTTCAATAGAAACAAAGTACCGTTTTACTAAAATTTTCGTAAAAAAAATGAGAACATAAAATATAAAAAAATATATTTGTCAACAAAAAGTGAATAAACGTCGGGGCAATGAGATCATTAATTACTTAATTAAATATTTTAGGCAGTTTAAAGAAGTAATGTTGAACGTAACGTCAAATAAACTCAATTAACAGTCAAGTCAGGTGTTCAAAACTTGAAAAAAATCTAAAAAAAAAAATACAAAAAAAAAATGGAAAACTTAGGATACAAAGAAGGTTCAATGAAACCCAAGGCAAAGCCTTTACTCCATCGACGCGTATCTAAAGCAGTGAGTTTACAAATCGAGAATGAAGCTGTTCCCCTGTCACTTACCACAAGGTAGAAATTTCTCGATTTTTTCAAATTTTTTGTCTGAAATTTAATTTTAATTTAGATTCAAGACCGTGCCAAACAGCGTTCGTTGGCGCCCCGATCCCAACAGTGTCATCGACGAAAATTACCCGAGCAATCATGTGTTGGATGTGGGTTCGTCGCCTCCTGCGGAAAGTGCTCCCAGCATGTATGACAGCTTCGAGGAGCCATCTGTCGATTTGAGCATCATGATTTGCGGCGAAACAATTCGTGCGAGTATTACGGACCAAATGAAGTCTGTGGGCGGACGACAACAACTTCTCGACGACATCGAGCAAGGAAATGTGATTAAAGAGAATTTGCGTGAAGCGTTCGAAGATGCCACGAAATCCGAGAAGAATTTATGTCTTCTGTGGGCTGCTTTTCTCAAACGATGGGATTTGCTGGAAGGACTTATCGAGGAAGGCGCTGACTTGCAATACGTCGATTCGAGTGGCATCACGGCACTGCACTTGTCTGCGTTCAGCGGATGCCTCGCATCGACGAGTTTCTTCATCGAACGCGGCATTCACGTGAATTCGTTGCCAAAGTATTTCACGCCGTTACATTTCGCGGCATACGGCAACTCGCCGGAAACAGCAAAACTCCTTATTAACAACGGAGCTGACGTGAATTTGGATACGACGAAGCAGAATTGTGAGGAATCCTTGTTGCATTGTGCTGTACGAGCAAATGCCGTCGATTGTGTGAGACTTTTCGTCAAAGAAGGCGTCGACGTAAACTCTTTAAAACCCAACGGGACAAACGGAATTCATTTGGCAGCTGATTTGGGACATGCTGAATGTCTTGCGTCGTTGCTGGAAGCGGAAAATGCCGATCCAAATATCAGAATTTGTGTGCGCGAGAAAGAATCTACCGCCTTACATCTCGCCGCAGACGAAGGAAATGCCGAATGTGTCAATTTACTCTTGAGCAAAGGTGCTGATGCAAAAATGAAGAATCATCGTGGCTTCACGGCGTTACATCTCGCTGCGAGAACATCGAGTTTCGATTGTGTCGAAGCCTTGCTACGTGTTGGAAATGCGGATCCGAATGCCGAAGACTTTGATCATCGAACGCCGTTACATGCCGCAGTCGGAAAAGCTGAAAGCGCCTTCGATATCTTGGAAGTACTGATTCAATGGGGTGCCGATGTCAATCGTAAAGACATTTATGGCTTCACTCCGTTGCATCTTGCGGCTTTGGATGGCTTGTCACACTGCGTAGAAATGTTAATCTTCCATGGAGCTGATGTAACGACAAAAAGTAAAAAAGGTACGACAGCTTTGAATGTCATAACGCGCAAAACGCCCGCTTCGTTGGCGATGGTGACACAACAATTGGATGCCGCGATCACAATGACGCATGCCCAAGAGACAAATAATCATGAAATTGAGCTGCAACTCGACTTTCGTCACATCTTGCAATTTTGTCATCCGCGGGAAATTAGTTACTTGAACACCTTTGTCGATGAAGGACAGAAGGAAATCTTGCAACATCCCCTTTGTACGGCCTTTTTGTACATCAAATGGGGCAAAATCCGTAAATATTACATCGCAAGGTTGTTATTTTGTTTCACGTTCGTCCTATTTCTCACGTTGTACGTGTTAACGGCATTGGCGCACAATTGCTACAACGGCAGCAAAGACATGGAAGAGACGATTCAGGAGCAAGAATTGTGCCAAAAACAGTCAATTTTGGGAGATATGTTGCGAAACAACCCTTTTGTCATGGAAATGCAATGGTGGGTGCTTGTCGCTATCACTCTCGTCGAAATTTGTCGCAAAATCTACGGAATTACGGGATATTCCTCCGTTCGACATTACGTCTGTCAAATTGAAAACTTGATAGAATGGTTTGTGATCCTCAGTGTCTTTGTAATTTCCTACATTTACGGCAATCGAACGTACACATGGCAAAATCACATCGGCGCCTTTGCAGTTTTACTCGGATGGACCAATATGATGTTGATGGTAGGACAACTTCCGGTCTTCGGAGCTTATGTGGCGATGTATACGAAAGTTCAGGGCGAATTTGCGAAACTTTTTATGGCTTATTCGTGCATGTTGGTCGGATTTACCATCAGTTTCTGTGTAATATTTCCTTCGTCATCATCTTTCGCGAATCCTTTCATGGGATTCATTACCGTTTTGGTTATGATGACGGGCGAGCAAGACCTTGAACTGCTAATTAACGATCCAGATGGCAAAGATCCCCCATTTTTGCTGGAAATCAGTGCGCAAATCACTTTTGTTCTATTTCTGCTCTTCGTCACGGTGATTTTGATGAATCTTCTTGTCGGTATTGCCGTTCACGATATCCAAGGTTTAAAGAAAACTGCGGGATTATCAAAACTAGTTAGACAAACGAAGCTTATTTCGTACATTGAATCAGCTTTGTTCAATGGATGGTTGCCAAATTGGCTTCGGAGCCTCTTGTACTACACAGCACTTGTGTCGCCGCAAGCTTATCGCGTAGTTCTGAGCGTGAAACCGTTAAATCCGGGCGAGAAACGATTGCCACGTGATATCCTAATGGCTGCTTATGAGATCGCCAAGCATCGCAAGCCAACGGGACATACTGTGGTACAGCAAAAAAATCCCCAATCGAATTACTTTTCGTACAAAACAAAGTATAACAATAATAATTTATCGACAATTATCATGGATCGCGATCAAGATTGCTACGAAACGGACAGTATTTGTACGTTAACAACGAAAATCGAGGAAAATGCGGATAAAATCGACAAATTATCGAACGAGATCAAGGAATTGAAGAGTGCCTTAAACCAAAATCACAAAGTCATTGAGCAACTTCTCACGATTATTTCGAATCAGCATAAAAATAACTTCAAACAATGAAGCGAGACGTATTATTTTATTTCGTTATTTGTGATATTAATGTTTAACTAAAGTATTGAATAAGGGACGACACACGAGCGACGTGTAAATAAGTATTTTTTCTGTTTTTTTGTAAATAATAACAACATTTCATGGGAAAATTACCACAAAAAAAAAAATTTAATCAGATTAGGAAGAATGATGAACTTTGTATTATTTTATGTATTAAAACGTAGTGCTAGTAGGAAAGAAATGTCTGTGAGTCAGAGTATTAGCTTATCAAATAAATATTTTATTAAGAAATTGCGTCTTTAGAACCTTTTTGTAAGTTATTTCCTCGATTGAATGGTTTTCAAGTGAAAATTTCCATGAAATTCTTCTAAAAATCATTTTTTCGTAGATCATTTTCCCCCTTCTCTTCACAAATATGCTCGATAAAGTGGATATTGTAGCAAATGTTGCCGGCGGAGGACCCTCGGGACAAGCAGGAGCCATCAGATGGGGCATTTCCATGGGCTTGCGATGCTTCGTGGACGAAGAAATGATCGAGAAAATGAGAATCGGTGAGTAAATATTGTAATTCGGTGACGAAAGACGCATTTAAAATGGAATTTTAGGCAATAAATCATGATTTAGTCGCTGAAAAGACCAATTTAAATTTGCGTCATCTCTCCAATTTTCGTGAACGAACTAATTTACAAACTTTTTTTTTATTTCAAAAATCAGCTGGATTGTTGCAACGAGACTTCAGAACCAAGGAACGTAAGAGGTATGGACAGGAAGGCGCCCGTAAGCAGTTCGTGTGGAAGAGACGTTAAAAATGTCGCAAGATGCATATTATATTATGAGATAAATAATAGGAAAAATCACGAAATAAATAAATTTTAGTTGAAAAATTATTTTTTTTATCAGAAACTCGCCTCCAAAAGAAAATTTTCCGTTTTCACTCGTAATTTTTTTTTTATTATTTTTGAAAGAATTTTTTTTTAAATTATTTTTCAAATATTTTTTTCAAAAAGGCATAAATTTTTGATTTTTCACTTAAAAACTTTAATTTTCAAAAATAAATATTTTTTTCAGACAAAAATAAATTTTTAATAGAAATACTTTTGAAACGGTATAAAATTAATTAAAATAATTTTTTACTTGAAATTTAAAATTTTTTTTAAAATATTTGTCGTAACTTTCCCCTTAAAATAACATAAAATGATTTAAAATTTTTTATTTGAATTTTAAAATTAAAATCAAAAGAAAATATATTTTTTTTCTTAAAATTCATCATTCACCTATTTTTTTTTTTTATTAAAAAAAATATAAAATATTCTCTTGAATGGCATTTAAATTATTTTTTTTACATGAAATTCATAATTATTGAAATTCATTTTCAATAGAAAAATATTCAAAGGCTTCAAATTTAAATTTTTTTTCGAATTTTTTCAAAAATCCTTCAATGCCTTAAAAAACGGTCATTTTGAACTCAAATTTCGCATTGGGGGCGATTTCTCCTGTCTCATGAAATGCACAATGGGTCTCGTATAACTCGTACACGTGTAAGCAACGTATGTCCCGTACAGCTCATAGTACTTTTCTGTACGGTAAAACTTGAATTAGCGACATAACAAAAAAATTATTAACGAGGCCACACAAAGCCATCAACTTTTTGTACATTTTTCACAATTTTCACAGCTTCTAATTGCTAAAAAACATTGTAAATACTAAGTTAAGGCCTCACTGCAGCGCGATATCACGAAATTTGCCAGAAAATCGTGTTAGTTACAGGTAAATAGTGCATTTGTAAAATTTTCACGCCAGCTACGTCGTTTAGCTACGCGTATGGTGAAATAGACAAATTTGCAATTTTTCGTTTTTCTTGCAGAATTGGCATTCAGGAAGCGCAATATCGTGTATTTCAGTGATACGAGTGAGAGTTATTCACACAAAAACAGGTAAATTAGTGTTTAAACGTGTTTTTTCGAAGAGAAAAAAAATTTTTTATCTATGACCTTCTTTCTACACACAGACAACCATCGATTGTTGTGACGCCATAAATGACGAAACACTTTTGAAGAGACAAATTTCACTCGAAAATCGTTACGCGTGCGGATTTCACTATGGCTGCAATCGTCGACGAGCCTGCAAAGCTGGATCCGGTACGTGCACAAGAGGTTTCCGCCGAATATCTGTCAAGCTTGACAGATCTAACGGTCAACAGCAAACCCCTCATTTCGATGTTGACGATGCTGGCGGAGGAAAATATCGAATATGCCTCCGTTATTGTCGACACAATTGAGCGTCACATCGTAACAGTGCGTTCCGAGTATAAACTCCCCATTTTATATCTAATCGACTCGATTGTTAAAAATCTCCAACAGTATCGGAAACATGTCAACATGAAAATTGTCAACATTTTTTGCGAGGTGTTCAGCAAAGTGAACGAACAGATACGCGCAAAGATGTTTCAGCTAAGACAAACGTGGAACGACGTGTTTCCCCAAACAAAATTGTTCACGTTAGACGTGAAAGTCAATCAAATTGACCCAAATTGGCCCATTACGGCACAAATTCAACCAAAGTCACCCGCCATCCATGTCAATCCGAATTTCTTCAAAATAAAACCCGCACCTGGCACCCAACTGACTGACGAGCTGAAGAAAAAACAAATCGAACTGCTCGAGCTGGAACGCAAAAAGCAAGAACTCGAACGTTCTGTCACAAAAAAGACACAAAATGTACAAAGTCAGCAAAAATTGGCGCCAGCTGTGGGTCAAATGCCATCTGTGACGACGCTCCCGAAAATTCCAAAGGTTTCGTCGTCATCATCTCGTAAAGACCCGCGTCTCAACAAGCCAAGTAGTACAAGCAGTAGCTCAAATCGTGTCACGAACGGCGATTCAAAAGATAAAGACAAGAAAAAACGATCTGACAGCAAGTCAAAAAGTGATAGAAAAGACAGTGAACGCAGCAAAAGTTCGAGCAATAGCAGCAAAAGTTCACCGTCGAGCGTTACAAAGTCAAACAGTGAGTCGAGTTCGGCATCAACGACGTCGCCAAATAAGAAATCCGACAGAAAACGACATCGTAGTCCAAGTAAAACGGAAAAACCGAAACGTTCGCGGGAGAGATCGCCGGAAAATGAGAACAGCAAACGCGAGAAAAAGTCGTCGTCTTCATCTTCAACATCACATCGAAGCAGTGACAAGAGTAAATCGTCGAAGGATTCGAAGCCGCAGCAACAACAACAGCAACAGCAACCTCTTCAACAAACAGGGGACGTGGATTTGCGAGTCCCGATAAAACCAACAGGTGAGTTTTATTTTTAATTTTTTGTTCTAGAATGATAAAATTGTCGAAAATGTTTTGAATTTGAATATTAGAAAGGAAAAATATCAATAGGCAGTATAAAAAATATTATTTTCAAGCAATTTTCAAAAGAAATTTTTAAAATTTTGAATATTTTTAAGTTAATTTTAAAATTAAGAGATATTATTCAAAAAAATTTAACATTTTTGACTCAAAATTTGAAAAAAATAAGAAAATTTCGAAAATACGAAAATTTTGATATTTTTTGTTCAGAAATTGTCAAAAATGGACTGAAATTTGAAAAAAAAATTTCTTTTGTATTCGAAATCCATCTTAAAAAATTTCAAAATATTTAAAAAGGAAGACATTCAAAACATTTTCGACAATTGAAACCTCCTTAAATATTTTTTTTTTTCAATTAAAACACTTTCTAATCGATTTTCCTTTCACTTTTACAGCTGATGTGGATTTGCGTCAAATGCCCGTTGTCGATATCACAGATGACGACGACGAGATGACGCCATCAGGCAATCACATCGACAACCTTTTCGGCAATCAGGACTTGGATCTGCGTACAATGGTAGCAAAACCGCCCATCATTGGTCACAAAACTGCCAAAAACATGAGCAAATTAGCAGAAGTTCGTGCAAAATTGGCAGCTGACATGAAGCAAAAGGACAATTTGGGTCGCCCATTGTTGTACAAACACAGCAACGATCCGCGCAAACGTCAACCTTTACGACCCGTCGAAACAATCGTGCTCGATTCCGAGGAAGACTTGAACAACAGCTTGTCACTCATCGTGAATCAAGCGAACGAGCAACTTGCCGCCAACCAAATCAATCACGACCAATACAAAACGCTCGTGCAACAAGTTTGGCACATCAATGAAAAAAATAAAATTCAACTTGCGAAGCGACGTGAATCGCAACAAGGTCGAAGTCCATTGCCGGATCCCGATATCGTTGTCGATCGCCTCATTGCACTCGATCAAGTGAAAGCACCGCCGCCAGCGATTCCCCTGATTCCCGGATTGTTCCCGCCGCCAACGAATGTAGTGCCGCAACAACCTGTCGTCGCGCCAGCCGTTCTTGCAGCAGCTGCGGGCATCACGTGCGTTCAACCTGTCACCAATGTCGTCGATACGTGCTTGGATGACCTCGTAAGAACCATCAACATCGATGGCGTGCCCCGTGACATTCGTTTCTACAACGAGACTGCCGTGGTTTTCATGAATAACGACGATCCGCGCGAAATTGGCTTCGAGAATGGACAACGACGACTCACCATCGACGGGCAGGAAGCAACGTATCTCGCCTTCAATGACGTCTACAAACCCGTTTCCATACAGGGACAACTGCATCACGTGAGACTCGGTATGTATGATTGTTTAAAATTTTACACTTTTGCTCTAGTCATTTAATAAAGTTAAGAAAAAAGAATTATTTATATTAAAAAATATGAAAAAAAAATGTAACTGTGATATAAAAAAAGACTGCTTCTAATTAATTTATTAAAAAGAAAAGAAAATTAATTAATAATAAAGCATTAGTTAAGTTTTTTGAATACTCGTGAAAAACAGAAAACTTTATCTAATTGTAGTATTTTGTAAGAAATGACAAATTTTTTATTTAAAAAAATTAAAACTATTAAAAAAATCAAAGAAATAAAAATAAAAAGATAAAAAAATCGATTTGAAAAAAAAACACTTCGACCCATCGAAAGTTGTTTTTCTTTAACTTTATTATTAATTTTTTATTTTAACAATTTTTTTTATCATTTTTAATTTTATTCTTAAATGTATGCAAAAGTCATCGGGAAGTTCTTGAGTAATTTCAATTAATGAAAAATTCTTGGAAGGAAAATTTTCATCACTTGAAAGAACTCACGAGGGAGTATGATGCTTTCAAACAAATTTTTTTTAGCAAAAGATCGCTTCAAATGGAATTCAAATTTATTTAGCTCAAAATATAAAAAAAATTTTCTAAAAATTAAAAAAAATAAAAATTTTATAAATTATTGTACGAAATGTGAAAAAATTAAAACTTTTATCTGCAATTTTTTTTAGAAAATCAACCAAAATTTTTTTAAAATTAAATTTTTAATTAATCATCTCGAGCTTGATTGACTTCTAAAAATTAAATGGTTTGAAAATATTTCACTAAAAATAGGAATTAAAAAAAAATATTTTGAATTTTAAAATTGAGGTTAAAAAAAATTTAAAATCGATTAATGAAGAAAATTTTGATATTTTGGAAAAAAGAAAGTTTTTACCTTAAATCATAATTAAAGTCAAAATATGTATAAAACTGGGCTTTAAATTAAATTTTTGGCTCAATTTCAAAGAAATTTTTTTTTAAATGTTTGAACAAGATTTAGTAATTTTCTTTAAGCATTCATTTTTTTCGAATTTAACAGCTTCAAATTTGGCAAAAAACTATTAAAAAGCTAAAACTTATTTTTTTAAAAGATTTCCGGGTATTTTCGCTCAATTAGGTACAAATATGATAAAAAATGTACAAAAAATTTAAATTTTTAATAATTTTGAAATATTTTTGGAACAATTTTCTATTTATTTGAATTTCATTTGAAGCCTTCCAACTACTTTACCCAACAAAAAATGTGTGGTTTTCACTTTTTTCTAAACAACCACGAACTTCTTCAACAAAAAATGCACAAAAAGTCTGTCAGTCATGAGTTTTGTGGAAAACATGTCACACACTTCAACATTTCCTTCTTTTCATCAACACGCACTTTTTTGTTTTTTGCCTTTCACACAAATTCCAACAACACAAAACACCTTTTTTCACATTTCTTTCCAAAAACTAAACTTTTGGCACTTTGGGAAGAACGTGATCTTCGAAGGAAAACGCAAATAATTCCATACAGGTAGCCACAGTAAGCCCCGGGACTTGATGGAGAGACGAAACCTTGGATGAGAGTGAAGACGGATTCGAAATTCGATTAAAGTGGAAAAAAAATGGAGACTTGAAAATTAAATTTTTAATAACAAATCTAAAAAAAAAAATTATGAAAGAGGATGAATATTAAATAAATATTGAATCACACGTGTTTGTGTCTTATTTCCTTCTTTCGTCGACTTTTGTGGATTTTCTTTCCATTTTTTTGTGTGAGTGCTCTCATCTTCTACTGGCACACATTAAATTAAGAAAAAAAAATGCATTTCATACAAAAAATCATA
Organism: Culicoides brevitarsis; assembly: GCF_036172545.1. Lineage (NCBI taxonomy): Eukaryota > Metazoa > Arthropoda > Insecta > Diptera > Ceratopogonidae > Culicoides > Culicoides brevitarsis. The sequence goes on along the minus strand of NC_087085.1, from coordinate 33,712,016 downwards.
ATTTTAATGGGGGACTTTTCCATTAGCAGGAACTTTTTGTGTTTTAATAGTTTTTTTGTATTTCTTCTAGGTGCCCCGACGCGCGAGCTCTATCTGGACAACATGCCGTACGAGTGTTACATTGGCGGGCCCGCATTGCCGATCCTCATTGATGGCGTCATCCGGATGATTGGAGTCGAAGGACCCGAACCAAAGGTGAAAATTGGCGAAGAACGGAAGGATTTGTGTCTCGGCAAGATCCAAATGATCATCGATGGCACAATTCTCATTCCCGTGTTTCTCGACTCGAAAATGCAAAACTTCGAGTTGCCCGAAACGGGACGTCACACGTTGCAGATCGCCGACTACTTGCAAACCATTCTAATTGATGGCACTCCCATTCTGAATGTGGAATACGGAGGCTTGCCAAAGTCATTTAAGATAGGCAATAAAGTACGATTTATTCGTTTTACCACTTTACCCAAAGGTGTTTCCAAGGGAAAGCCTCTTAGCGTTATGAAACCAAATCAAATCGCGACTTTACCGTCGACGTCGGGCGTCGATGCGTCGTCAACAAATGTCCCTCTTAACAATACGCAAGTTCCTGCCGTTACCTCGACACAAGACGTTTCACAGCCGACGGCTCCGGGTATCGTGCCTGCACTCAATAACCTCAATATTGACGAATTATTCCAGCGTCTTATCTCATCGGGCATCATTGGGGGCGACAAGAAGCCTGAAAATAGCAAAAAATCCGAAGAAACGCCTGCAACTCCTGTCGCCGAGCAAAAACCCAAGGAAGAAATTCATAAAGTTGACTTGAAAGATCCGAAATCGATCAAGCAACGCAGTATGGGCATCGTTGACACCCTCTATAATGGCATGCAATGCAGCAGTTGCGGCGTTCGCTTCCCGCCCGAACAAACGATGAAGTACAGCCAACATTTGGATTGGCATTTCCGACAAAATCGACGCGATCGCGATGCCAGTAAGAAAGCGCACTCCCGAAAATGGTATTACGACGTCAGCGATTGGATCCAATTCGAGGAAATCGAAGATTTGGAAGAGCGCGAGAAGAATTGGTTCGAAAAGCATGGCGCTCAAGCGGAATTTGACGTCGAGGAAATGGAAAAATCCCCAACAGAGCAAATGTTGAGTTGCCAAGCGGGACCCAAGGGCGCCGAAGAGACATGCGAAGTGTGCCAAGACAAGTTTGAGTACTTTTTCAACGAAGAAAACGAAGAATGGCACTTGAAAAATGCGATGCGCGTCGACGAAAAATGCTATCATCCAAGTTGCTATGAAGATTTCAAGTCGGCACTTGAGCGTGACAAATTGGCGGCGGAAAAAATGGATACTTCGGCGAACGAAACTGTCGAAGAAAGTATGGAAGTGACAGAAAATTCGGTTGAAGAAGTAGAAAAAGTTGAACCGATGGAAGAAGAAACGGAAAAAATCGAAGAAAAAACTGAAGAAAAACCAAAAGTTGAGGAAAATGGCGAGTCTGATGATAAAATGGACGAAACTGACGACGATGATGTGATTGTTTTACCGCCCCAAGCCCCCGTTGTCACGGAAATCTTGGATGACGATGACGACGAGCTCGGATACAAAATTAACGAATACGAAGACACGACAATCGATTCGCCCAAAATCGAAAATTCCAAGGAAAAATCCAAGAGTCCCGTTGAGGAATACCAACCAACTGATTTCACGGAGGTAAAAATCAAACAAGAGCCCCTTGATGAGCCCATCGACAATGACGACGACGCATTCGAGGATGTTGGCACGATGGAAGTGAGTGTTTTGGAGGAAATTGACGAAAATACGCTCGATTCTCCCGCTGTCGTTCTCTCCACAATCGACGACGAAGCAAGTAACGCGTCACTTTTGCGTGACGAAAGTTCGCAAGATCCCACGACGACAACTGCCGATCCGAATGCCTCGTTAGAGCGAAATCTCTCAATGACGCAAACGTATGCCGCCCCCGCCCCCATTGTCAATCGCATAATTGTCAACATCACAAAACCGCTCGGAGCACGAAGTCCCAAAGATGCGGAAACGCCCGTCGCGAGTCCCTCAAACCACGATGAGACAACGCAAGATGGCGTGCCCGAAGACGAACCCGAGCCAGAATACGAGGTAAAGCCCCAGCTGAGGGACATTCAGTTTACGAAGCTTCCTACGGCGGAAGTTGGCTATGAAACGTCTGGATTGTGTTCCATCATGTAAATAAAAATAAAAAAAAATCCCCTCTCGTCTCTTTTATTTCATTTCACTTTAATAACAATGAAATTTCGAGTATTATCTATTTTTTTAATGAGTCGCACCGCCAACCACAATGGAGATCGTGTGATACGAAAAAAGTTATTGCATTACGCAAAAATCTTAATAACTAAGAAATCATGAACTAAAAAAGAAAAAAAAAATAATTATTACAAAAAAAGGATAAAAAATATATGAAAAAAATCAAATAAAAAAATAAATGGAATATTAATACAATTACAGTGGTTTATATTTATTATTTTTAAGTTTTTAAGCTTTTTTCCCCAGAAATATCAAATTTATCTAGCAAATACATAATAGATGGTCTTCAATTCTTCAAAACTACATACTACTATAATCTTACTTGAGGATAAATATGTATCGGATATTAAATTGTAAAATGATGAATAAAATAAATAATCATGAAATATTAAAAAATATTTTTTTTTATTCGAAATTGTAAGTTAAGCTATGAAAATTTAACTAAAGGTAAGCAAAAATATCAAAGAAGAGCTAAAAAATATTTTTTAATATATACATAATTTTTAGCGATTAATGTGACATTTTTAAAGTTCAAACACCTAATTGATTTATTTACAGCTCGTGATTTGATGTTTTATTGTTAATTTTTTTTATACATTTCGCAAATTTTGTTATAAAATGACTAATTTTTTCATTAAAAAAAACAAATAAGCAAAATAATTTTTTTCTTGATTGATGAATATAAAATATTAGTTTTAAAAGTTGAAAACTTATTTTTTTTATCAGTTTATTTAATATTTTTTTTAAACTATATTTAAAAAAAAATAAATTTAAAAAAAATATAAAAAATTAAATTAAATTAAATATAATTAAAATAAATTAAAATAAAATTAATTATTTATAATTATTACATATTATAAATTAATATGTAATTAATTATTAATAATTAATTAAATTAAAATAATTAAATAATTTTATTAAAAATTGGAAAATATTTTTTTAATTTTTTTTTAAATATATTTTTGCAAATTTATTATTAGTTATTTAGAGCAAAAAAAAGTACTAAATTTAAAAAAAAAAAAAAATCTAAACATTGTAAGAAAAAATTTTTGAAACTAAAAATTAAATATAAAGGTTAATTTTTGAAAAGTATTAAATATTAATTTTGAGATAAAAATGGAAAAAATTTTTAAATTTTTTAAAAAAGTTTTAAATTTTTAAACAAATTTTGAAAAAAATAAAATAAAAATGTTCCCATAAAATCAAAATTATTGACCTTTGAACAAATAATCAAAGTTGTCAAAAAAATATTGATGTCTATACCAAAACTTTTTTTTTAGTAAAAAGGACGAACTCATTTTTTTTGTCTGTCTCACTAATTAGAAGTTTCCACAATTTTCCATCTATTTCAAGAACTCTAAACTTTTTTTTTCTAAAATCAAATAGAAACGTCCTCGTTAAATTTCCCACTGTTATAAAATTTTCATAATTTCATCGATAAAATTTATGCTACGATGATTTTACTACAAAAAAAAATTATCAATTAATTATTCAGCAACTCTTACTTGTTGGTCGACTCACAATCGGAAATGCCCTTTTTTCTAACACGTGACACTGTTACATACCAAAAAAGCATAAAAATGGAAAAAATCTTAATCCTAATAAATTTTAATGATAAATTTACGTGAGTCCGCCCTCGCTCAAGCTACAGACTACAAAACCAACAGCGAAATCTAACGTTGTCTTAACACGAACTTTTATTTGATTTAAAGCAAGTTTTTGCTTTATTCGTGTGTTTCTGACTGCATAATACATTTTTTTATTATTTGTGTTGTGGTTATGTATTGCTAATAAGTCCCCGAGCTTCGAAAAAAAGGAAGAAAATGCATGATTGCATGTTTTGTTGAATTAAAAAAATATTTATTCAATTCTTGACCTATTTAGAACTAATGGATGAATAATGGACAAAGAAAGAAAAAAAAAATTTAGTGATGATGTCACTTGTATTATTTGCTTTAAAGCCAAAAAAATTTATTGTCACACACACAAAAAATGAGCAAATTTCGGCTACAGCAGCTTTTCAACAGTTTGTTGTGTTTGCGTGTCTGTCGCGTGTGAGTGCTAAGTTACTTTCGCTTCTTCGTGGCTCCTTTGCCCCCCTTTTAAACGTACGAAGCACACACGTTTAACACGAAATTCTAACGTATTATCGATGATTGTTGTTGTCGGTTTTATAGTTAAGTCTATATTTATTAAACATATGTTTGAGTGGTCTGCTCTAGACTTTTGGCACCGCCGTTGAAAACAACTCACCATCAGTTGCGTTTGATCGGCTCGAGAATGTAGATGAGAAAATTTCATTTCGCGAGTGTATTTTTATAAATAAATAGCAAAAAAAAAAATAAAAAAAAAAATATTTGGTAAATAAAACATAAAATATTGCGAAAAATTGCATTAGTTTAAAAATAAAAAAAAATATTTAAAAAAATAATAAAAATTCGTGACAATGGCGCGTGTGACCCTTTTTTAGAAAAAAAATGATGATTTAATTTTTTTATTATTTTTTGATAAGCCTCTTTCATGTCGCGCGCGCTATTATTTACAATAAAAAAATACCAGACATCTCCATCAACAAACACAGCAGACACTTTTAAAATATTTACAATAAAAAAAAATGTTTTTTTTTTGTGTACTTTTAAACAACAAGAAAACTCACATTAAAATATCATCAGTTTTCATAATTTATTTATCTATATATTTATAGGCTAATGTTGTTGAAATAAAAAAATTCGAAATTCCTGAAGTAAAAATAAACATAAATCGAAAGTGAAAATTTGTGATCGTCTTTGCAATTTTTTTTTATTTGTATTATTACTTGAAAAGTAGCGTGAATGTCATAAAATTACCAATAAAAGTCATTAAAACATAAATTTTCTGTGTAAACATGAAACAAATCCAGCTTAGAAATTTAATACCTTTTATCTCATTAAAAAAAAATTATTTGCTGAAATTTGATTTTTTTTTAGATGCACAAGGAAAGTACAAAAAATTTTAGTAATTATTAGAAATATGAAACTATAAACAAAAAAAAAAGAAAATTTTTGGAAAAAAGTGACAAAAAATGGATTTGATATCGACATCGTTGCACCATTGTTCGAAGCGAATGGAGCCGAGTAGCGTAACGTCTGAGCAATTGCTGATTGCGTCAACGTCTGTGCCTGCCATCAAGATATCAACGACTTTTTTAACGGTAAGTTTTTGTTGTGTGAGAAATGTTCTTAACTCAATTTTTTTTTTTTTTGATTTAATGAAAATGACTTTCTATGGGTTCTTTCGTTAATTGTCCATTGGCACGGTTCTCGAGAATTTTTCGTTTGCATAAATGTTCATATGAGGAGACAAAGTAAATGTTACTTACTTAAAATGAGGTCAGGGATGGAAGACATGCAGTAAATTCGTTTTAAAGGTCATTCTTTTGTTCTTTGGCGAGAATGAAGTTTTCAAGTCTTTGTTGAAAGAAAAGACAAAACAAAAAAAAATTGAAGGAATTTTTACTTAGAACTTTTTTTTTTTGTTTGCATGTTTCTTATCGAATTTCTTGTTGTTTTATGCGCGTTGCTGATTACATGCACAAAACGATTTTTTTAAGTGAAGGAAAAATTAAAAGTTTTCCTACGAATTTTTTTCTTGAATTTTATTTTGCTTGTCATTTTTCACAATAATTTTCAATTTTTCAAAGATTTTTGTACAATTTCTAATTTTTATCGTTTATATATTTTTCCTTTTTTAAAAGCTTAATTTAGATTATTACAAAGAAAAAAGTGATAAAAACCCATAAAAATTAAAATAGTTTAAAAATTTAAAAATGAAATTCAAAAAATATTAATGATTGTGTTGAAAATTTTTATTTTCTTTTTTGAATTGGCCAAAATGCAAATTTCAAATTTTTAACGGTCATTTTTTGAATTGACTTTTACGAATTTTTGGCTAAAACTATCTAAAACCTCCAAAATATTGTAGAAATTAAAGGAAAACTATGAGAAATGTAAGAATTTTTGAACATTTATAAAAAATTTTAGGGATAAATTTAAAAAAATTATTAAAAAATTTATCACTTTTGAATTTGAATTAGCAAAAAGGCGATTTTCAAATTTTCAACGGTAATTTTTCGAATTGACATTCAACAATTTTTAGCTCAAATTTAAAAAAAACTTTAGAAATATAATTTTTTAATGGAATTTTTAACAGAATTTTATTCAGAGAATATTTAAGAAGCAAAATTTCTTTACTTCAACATGTTTTTATTTTAAAATTTTTACTTTAATTATTAATATTCGTGGATGATCGATAACTGATGAATCTGCTCAATTGATATTTCTTCACGACAAATGCCAGTACTCCAGCTATCATCGTAAAAAATCCAACAAACATCAAAAATTTCCAAAACATCCCAATCCTCTTGGAAGGCAAATCTTCACGACAAATTTCTCCAAATAATTCGTAAAACTGAATTTGAGTCGTATTCAAAAACTTCAACATCTCCGTCGTGTAAGAACAATTAAAATTATTGTCTGTAATGGAAATCCGCCTCAAAGATGGCAATTTGGCGAGTTCCTCGTAATCCAACTCTTTTAAATCCATTCCGCTTAACATCAAACCGTACAAATTTTGTAAAGATTTGAACCAAGAGACGTCGACAGTGTTGAGCTTCGTGTTTCTCAATGACAGGAACTTGAGATTCGTTAACGATGAAAACGTGTCTTGAGTAATTTTAATACCTTTCATTGATTCGAGAGTTAATTCAGTCAATTTTTGACAATTTCTTAAATTAGTCAAGTCTGTTATTGGATTTGAATCGATCTGAAGTGACTTTAAGTGTGAACAGCTGGTTAAAAAGTCGAGAGATTTAATTTTATTATTTTTTAAATTCAATCTTTTCAATTCAATGAAGGACGGGATCTGAAAATTCTCAATTTGGTTGCGTTCAAGTAAAAGTGTCTCTAATTTCACATTGTTTCCTGTAAGTCTGAGATTTTTCAATCGATTACCTTCAAAATTTAGATTTTTTATTTTATCAGGAAGTTGCAACGTGATATTTTCCAATAAATTATTCGGCATTTCGATGAAGTTCAGATTCGTATTTTGAATAAAAGTCAATTCGTGAAGAGATTTCAGTTGATTGTCGTTTAAATAGAGATTTTTCAATTCTGTTAGTGGCTCAAACAATTCTCGGGGGATTTCTTCCAAAGAATTATGTCCCAAAGTCAGATATCTCAAATTTTTCAATGATTTGAAGGCGTTTCGATGGATTTTTTCCAATTCACACCCAACCAAAGCTAAAAGTCTCAAAGCTGTTGCTCCGTAGAACGCATTTTCTGTAATATCATGCAGCTCCAAAAAATGCAATGCAAGAGTTTTGAGATTTGTGGCATTGGAAAATGTAAAATCCGGAATTACCTCGATTTTATTGTGGCCTTGAAAAGAAGTCATAACTTTCCCTAATTGAGGAATTTGTTGAAAAATTTCTGCGGGAAATACGGGACTTACGATGTTTTCAAAGATAATCGACGTGTAATTCTCTTCGTCCAAATTCGTGATGAGTATCTCTTGTTGATGGAATTTGTGCGTGCCATTTTTTTTGTAATTATGCAAAACGTGGATGTCTGCGAGTTTGCAACTTACTGTGGTGAATTTATGGTCACAAATGGTGCTAAAAATTTCATCCGTCTCACATTCGACTTCAAGAACGGAAAATGATCGAGCGATCAAAGGAATTGCTGCAAGAAGAATGAAAAAATAAAAGTAACGCATCGTTGAACGGATTAAAGTAAACTGACGAAATTCTGGATGAAATGCTGCTAAAATGCATTAATTCTGAGTAAAAAAGGGGCGAATTGCAATGAGATAAGGATTATCATTTTTCTGAAATAAATATCGAGGACAAAGTTGATTTGCGATTATTTTTATCGTACCTTGAAATAATTTTTCATTGAATTTTGAAAGAAAAATGAAAGTAATCTATAATTTTAAAAATTAATTTTTTGGTTAAGTTTTTGCCTAATATGAATTTTCAAAATACAAAAAATATAAATTTGGTAAAAATTTTTAAAAATTAATTCAAAAATTAATTTAATTTAATTTATAATTAAAAAAAAATAAAATTAATTTTAAGAAAAAAATCTTAAAACTGATAAAAAAAATTATAAAAATACTCACAAGTACAAAAACTCCAACTCCAAAGCCTTTTAGACGTACAAAAAAGCCTCCAAGTTCACAAAAAACATAAATCACGACACCCTGTAGTTGAAAATTCTCCTCCATACATGCATAATATTATTATTTATAATGAAAACTTGTACAAAAGTTAATCGTTGATGCATGTTTTTACTCGTAATACTTGCGAAATCTCGATAAATTATTGTTTCACGAAATGTTGCCGCCACGCAGGCATCATCGAAAGGCGACAAAATGTCGCGGAATATACCTGCAAATTAAAAATTCAGTGTAAACTCGATTTTTTTTAAATTTTTTGGAACAGGATCTTGATTGATATCACACTTACCCCTTCCTTCTTATCCGAAATTTCTCTGAAAAAAAAAATGTCAAGTGAATAAAATAAAGTGTCGCCGTCAAAAAATACATAAAAACACAAGTAGCTAAAAAAATATTTATGACTACTTACTTGATAGGTTTTTCCATAAAATTGCGACATTTTGGGCATTCGCATTTTTTTCCGCTACTTAGTCAATAAAAGATATTCTTGCACTTCAATTTCCTCTTTTTTTTATTATTTTTTGTTGATTTTTCGTAAAAACGAATCAAATCAATATTCATTTACATTTCTAAACAACAAAAAACGATAAAGTCAAGTTTTACTGCTGCTGATGCCATCGCAGAGCTTTCTTCAAAAATTAATGAGAACCATCTCCGTGCATTCCAAATTTTTATTTACTTCTTTGCTGCAATGCAAAAATATTTATTTTTATTTTATTATTCAAGCAACATCGTAACATCTGAGCTTCTTGTATTTTTTTACGTAAATTCCTAAAATTTTTCTCTTCTTTTTCTTTTCATGATTCGTTCGACGGAGCAGCAAACGCCGGTAAAAACGGAACAACAAATTCTGGAAAACTCGATGTCGGAAGATGACCCAAATGCGAACAGCACAAGTCACGTACAACAAAAGGAGAAGGCGGCACGATGGGGTCCCAATCACAAGGGAGCGCAGGAATTAGCGGGGCTTTACAGTAAAGGTTCGTCGTATTGATTGCTTAATTGTTGTGCAAATGAATTTCTTATGAATGAGTAATTTTTTTGTTTTTGATTTTTTTTTCTTCATATTTGAGCAACGAATGTCTTTAATTAAGTGATTCGTGTAAAGAATATCTGAGGAAATGTTTATCAATGGTAATTTATTAGGGGTGATGGAATTTATTTTATTAAAAAATTTTGTTTGTAGAGTTTTACTTTTTTAGAATTTCTTTTACAAAATTTCTTCAATTATGATTTTTTTTTATTTAATTAAATTAAAATAAAATTATGTTTTAATTTCTTTTCAAAAATTTTATTTTATTTTAATTATTTTTAAAAATAATTTTAAATAATAAATAAAATTATGAAAAGCAAAAGTGTCTCTTTAAAATTTTAAATTAAATTTTAATTAATTTAATTAAATTTAAATTAATATTTTAAAGTGATTTTTTTATTATCATTAATTATTTAATTTTATTTATTTCATAATTTAAAATTTTATAAATAAAAAATAATTTTTTAAACTCCATATTTTTTTAAATAAATAAAAATTAAAATTAATATAATATAATTTAATAAAATTAAATAATAAATTAATTAAAAAATTAATTGAAAAAATGTAATAAAATTTTAAAAACTTAAAATATTTCAAAAAATTCCATCACCCCTAATTTTCATTCACTTTTAATGAATAATTGACAACCTATGAAGAAAAATATTCTAAACGGTTGTTATTTATTTTTTTTTCTTCGACAAACTGAATCAATCGAATTCTACCGTCGCCGCAGTAATTTGTATTGTTTTGCTGCGGTCAAGGATATAATTTGTGGGAATTTTCAACAAATGTTATCAGATCAATATTGAACATTCATCGATTAATTCAATTGTTGTCTACAAGTCAACAAAGTAAACGCCTGGCTCTTAAATTTTATGCAATTTTCCCAACATTGACATTGACTTCGATTTTCTTCTGTTTGTTAAATATTTACAAAACAGACAGAGAAATATTTTTTTAATGACCTTAGCATGAAAGACACCTTTTGCTCTTCTACACTTGCAAACGTGCGAATTCTGTTAACCATTTATTCATCGAAAAATATTTTAAAACGTCTATTTTTAGCGGCAACGACAAATTTTCTCATCCATTCATTGATTAAGGCAGACTATAGTAAAAAATTGCATAATTTCTTTTGTTCTTTTCGTGAAAATTAGATTTAATCTGCTCTACTTTTTAATTACCGCTCATTAATTAATGTTAAAAAAGGCGGAATTTTTTAAAGAATTTAAAGTGCAAAAGGATGTCAAAGCGGTAATCGTGTAAATTTTTACGTCATTTCTCGCCTGACTAGGACAATATTTATTTTTTTTTTGTTGTCATTTCACGTAGAATTTTTATTGCAATAACTCACGGGATGGCAAACAGTGTGTCAGGTCACTTTTCTTCATAAAAAAATTTTCTTTAATGAAAATAGGGACGTCATCATTTTTAATTAAAATTTACGATTTTTTACAAAAATTTCAGTAACAAGGCACGTTCTTCCATAAGACGAGAGAAATTCCTGCCACACCTCTGTCTTTATTGCATACTTTTCTTCATCATGCGGATCAATGTTGTTGTCTTCTAATTCGCACCGAGCATAACACGAAAAATTTGTCACGACCTTGTCGACATCGAGTGTAAATAATAAATAATACGAGGAAAAAAACACGTCGGTCTCATAGGAAATGCGAATTTTACAAATATTTTTACAGCAATTTTAATGATGAGTGTTTGAGTGATGTGTCTCGATGTTTTTTTTATTGTGAAATTTGTGATTGATCGGGCGTCTCCATCTATTGACTGATGATTTTTCATGTTTCTTTCATTTTCACAGGGAAACGAACTCAGGAAATAGTTTGCGTTTGTTGTTGCATCACTCTGATGATCGTCAACTTTATCTTCATCATTCAACATTTTCGCTTGGAGCGAGTCAGCGCTGTGATAATCGGAGCTCTTTGTGGTATTTTAACGGCAGATTTGGGTTCGGGCATCGTTCATTGGGGCGCCGATACATGGGGATCTGTGGAGTTGCCGATAATTGGAAAGGTAATTAAATATTTTTAGGCTCTAATTTATCATTTTTAATCATTTTATAACTCAAAACTGCAAGAGCAAAAAAAAAAATTTTTGTCAGAAGGCTCTAATTTATCATTTTTAATCATTTTATAACTCAAAACTGCCAAAAAATTTAAACTGAAAAAACAAATTTTTCTTTGACATAGTTTTGTTTTAAAAACTAAATCAAGAGCAAAAAAACTGTGTCAAAAACTGTGTCAAAGCAATTTTTGTCAAATCTTGCTCCAAATGAATAAAAATTTGTCAGAAGGCTCTAATTTATCATTTTTAATCATTTTATAACTCAAAACTGCCAAAAAATTTAAACTGAAAAAAAAATTTTTCTTTGACATAGTTTTGTTTTAAAAACCAAATCAAGAGCAAAAAACTGTGTCAAAAACTGTGTCAAAGCCATTTTTCTCAAATCTTGCTCCAAATGGATAAAAATTTGTCAGAAGGCTCTAATTTATCATTTTTAATCATTTTATAACTCAAAACTGCCAAAAAATTTAAACTGAAAAAAAAATTTTTCTTTGACATAGTTTTGTTTTGAAAACTAAATCAGGAACAAAAAAAACTGTGTCAAAAACTGTGTCAAAGCAATTTTTGTCAAATCTTGCTCCAAATGGATAAAAATTTGTCAGAAGGCTCTAATTTATCATTTTTAATCATTTTATAACTCAAAACTGCCAAAAAATTTAAACTGAAAAAAAAATTTTTTCTTTGACATAGTTTTGTTTTGAAAACCAAATCAAGAGCAAAAAAACTGTGTCAAAAACTGTGTCAAAGCAATTTTTGTCAAATCTTGCTCCAAATGGATAAAAATTTGTCAGAAGGCTCTAATTTATCATTTTTAATCATTTTATAACTCAAAACTGCCAAAAAATTGAAACTGAAAAAAAAATTTTTCTTTGACATAGTTTTGTTTTGAAAACCAAATCAAGAGCTCTAATTTATCATTTTTAATCATTTTATAACTCAAAACTGCCAAAAAATTGAAACTGAAAAAAAAATTTTTCTTTGACATAGTTTTGTTTTAAAAACTAAATCAAGAGCAAAAAAACTGTGTCAAAAACTGTGTCAAAGCATTTTTTGTCAAATCTTGCTCAAAATGGATAAAAATTTGTCAGAAGGCTCTAATTTATCATTTTTAATCATTTTATAACTCAAAACTGCCAAAAAATTGAAACTGAAAAAAAATTTTTCTTTGACATAGTTTTGTTTTGAAAACCAAATCAAGAGCAAAACTAAATCAAAAACTGTGTCAAAAACTGTGTCAAAGCCATTTTTGTCAAATCTTGCTCCAAATGGATAAAAATTTGTCAGAAGGCTCTAATTTATCATTTTTAATTTTAATTTTAAGGCTTGAGTCAAAAAAAAATTAACTTAATATTAGGTCCCAAATTGACAATATTTTTGTGTATTTCAGGCATTTTTACGTCCTTTCCGCGAACATCACATCGATCCAACATCAATCACGCGCCACGACTTTATCGAAACGAATGGCGATAACTTCATGATAGCGATACCGATTCTACTGAAGCTCGCCTATAATTTTCTCGCGAAAACAGACGCCCAAATACAAATGGAATATGCATTTAGTGCGTACCTCTTTTTGTGTTCGATATTCGTTGCAATGACAAATCAGGTGAGTTTCTTATCGCCGACACGTGTCACAGTCCTTTTTCTATTATTTTCCATTTTTAGATCCATAAATGGTCACACACGTATTGGGGATTGCCAAAATGGGTTGTTTTCCTGCAAGACCATCACATAATTTTACCGCGTCGACATCACAGGATTCATCATGTGGCGCCCCACGAAACTTACTTTTGCATAACTACGGGTTGGTTGAATTGGCCTTTGGAGAAAATACGGCAAGAATATCATTTTTTCATCAAAAACAATAAAAAATTCTAAAAAAAATAATTTTTCAAACAGATTCTGGTCAACATTGGAGACAATCATTGAATTCGTGACACGACAAAAGCCGCGTGCCGATGACTTCAAATGGGCTCAGAAACGACTGTGATTCTGTTCAATGAATTTTCTCTGAATTCACTTGCATCACTACCATTAAAGATGAAAAAAATAATCTTTTGTACTGCTAAGGAAGCATTTTACTGTTTAATATTAAGTCCAATAAATTCGCTGATAACACAACTTTCAAGGACACACAAATCACACACCTTTTTTGCGATAAATGGCTCCCCGGAGAACAAAAAAATGACCAAAAAATAGGTTTCTATCGAAAAACTAGTCATAAGCATTAAAAGTTAAGCAATCAAGTGTATTTTTATGATTAATTTTAGTGTAAAGTTAGCTTGTTAGGAGATTTTGACACATCACAGGATTGGAAAATATCAATTCGGAGAAAAAATGTTGATATGATAAGGACTTGAAGAAGCTTAAAAGATAAAAAAAATATAAAATTTTACGTTACAAGGCTTTGAAGAGCTTAAAAATTTTGAATCAAGCAAAGTGAGAAATTCAAATAAATGCATTTTTGTGGATTTTTCAAAATTAATGATCAATTTTTTGATGAAAATTAATAAAAAATTAATTTTTTTTTCATAAAAATATTTAAAATAAAAATTAATTTAATATATATTTTTAAATAAAAATTATTTTTTGATCATTGTTTTGCAAAAAATTAATTAAAACTTGCAGAAAATCAACTATAAAAATTTTTGAATGAAAAATTTTGAAATATAAAATGAAAAATATAAATTTTAGACATTCTACAAAGCAAAGAGCTTAAAAAAAAAATTTTTTATAAGAACTTGTTGAATTTTTTCAATCGATTACGAATTTTCTCCTGTAATGATGTGTCTTTAGTTGATTTTATGTAAAATTTTTATTAAATTTAGGTCTGTTTTAGTTTTAAATGAAAGTTTTTTGACTTTTCAAACCATTTTATGACAACTTTAGGCTTTTATAAAATGAATATTCAACAACAAAATTTAGTCAAATCAAGAATAAAAGCACGGAATATGAAATTAATTCACTTTGTTTTGTCTGTCGCTCCCTTCCTCACTCAAATCTTTACGTAACAGACGCGTAACAATTATATTTTTGTCTAAGTCCTATTGATTTTTCGTCATTTTTAACACAATTTTCCTCGTTAATTGGATTAGAATTGTCACCAAAGCAATCAATTTCGTTACAAAACGAGTTTTTGTTACAAAAATAAACCTTTCTCAGTCCACTTTTAGCTGCCTGATTGAAAAGTTTCGAAGAAAAATGGTCATTCCCAATATTGTCGTGAAAGTCCGAAGACCAACGGATGAATTTAACGGGTCCGATAGTGACTTTGAAGTTGTCTCTGATTCGGGAAATGATGATTCTGTCCTCGAAAATGCCGGTTATCAGCGTTTAAACGACGAGTTAGTAGATGCTGTTGTATTGCATGCGACTCCCGAAGAACCTGAAATTAAAGCAGAATCAAAAGAAGACGAAAAAATTGTCGTAAATTTGTCACAAAAGCAAATAACGGGCGAACGAGCCCCAATTTCTCGTGAAAATCGTGACAAAAAATGTGCAAGTCTCGTAATGCTGCAAAAAGAAATGCAATTAATGGATGTCGCTGTGCCTTCAAGTGATGAAAATACGGAAAATTTCCTCACGAGAAGTGTTTCGAGCAATTTCGCGGATCGAATTAACAACGTATTGGCACGTCGAAATGCTTTTGGAGAAGAAATGATACGCGAATCGATATCAAATTCGAGTTTAAATCAAGAACCGCCGTTAATTGAAATGATTTCGCAAGCAGGAAGGAAGCTAAGTGACAGTGCCGTGACAGATTTCACGAGATTGGGATTGGAAAATGTGCCGGATGTGCTGCGGAAGAACTCAATGCCCGCAATTTTGCCGTCTGCGTCGTCGCCAACGAAGGAAAACGTGGATTTGGTTGTTCCGGAAAAGGCTAAGACCACGAGATGGTCTTTTTATAAGGAAGTGAGCAGCAATTGTGCGGTTGATAGGATTCGAGATGAGTGAGTTTTAACAATTTTTGCTAATTTTCGAGCTTGGAACATTAAATTTGCTCCATTTTAAGGAATATTCCTTCAACACCGCCTCCAAATAAGAGTCCAGTAGCCGTAAAACGAAACGTTGAACGCCAACACAGTGAAACAGTGAACGATTTTATCCCCGATAAGCTAAAATGTTACCTTTGCAAGTCCGTTTTCAAAGATCCTCGTGTCCTGGATTGCCTTCACAACTTTTGCTACGAGTGTTTGAACCAAATTGACATGAATCGTAATGCAGCTGTCTTTTGGGCGAATCGTCATAACAGCAATGGAAGCGAATATGAATACAGTTGTAAGAATTTTCCTTCAATTTTTTACGTTTTTTGACATTTTTTCTATCCACAGACTCTGAAAGAAACGGTTCTGTGACCTCCGGAGACGAATTAAGCTTAAATCGCTCACCGCAAGGCTCTCGTAACAAAAGATTATCAAAACCGCGATCGAAAAGCATTGCTGCGACAAATCGTCGGAAGTCTTCCCTCGTGTCATTTAACGACAAACCAAAGTCCATCGTTTGCCCGATTTGTGGAACATCAACTGAAATACCCGTTGGTGGCTTGTGTCGCCTTCCAAAGAACTTTTTGATGGAGCGACAAGTCGACGAAGCGATTACCAAAACTGGAATCCAGCAAGTTGCTCGAATTTGGTGCAATTTGTGTTCAACTGACGTCATTGTGAGTGAATTTTATCCAAAAAAATCCACAAAAAATGATTTTTTTTTATTTTAGGCAAATGCTTTTTGCATGACTTGCGGTTATAATTTGTGCAATTTTTGCAAGGAAGCCCACAAAAGACAACGCACCACGTGCAATCACGAGATAAAAATGTTCGTTGAACCAAAAAGGGCTTCGAAGAAGGCGTCGGAATCCGTTTCTCGTGCATCCCTCAGTTGTCCGATCCATTCAAATAACGAAATTAAAATTTTCTGCACGAATTGTCATCAAGTCCTGTGTAACGATTGCACGATTTTGCTCCATCGAGGTCATAAATACATCACTTTGGCAAAAGCATCGAAAGTTTACATGAAAATTTTGACAGACAATTTGGAACGAACGAAGCCTCTAACCGAATATGCGTTACATTCAAAGCTAAAAATAAACGAAACATCGAAAAAAATCAACCAAAAGTGCATCGAGGTCCGCAGTGAAGTTGAGCAATTTTTATCGGAATATTTCCAAGCACTTGAGGTTCATAAAAAAACGTTACTTAACCAAATCTCGAAAGCACGCGAGAATAAAATGGAAATGATTCTTGCACGACAAGCAGATCTCGATAGACGATGCTTGGAAGCCAACACGGCGATAAATTTTGCTGAAGAACTCCTCGCCAGCGGAAATGAAATCGAGAAACTCACATTTGTTGGGATCTTGAATCGGCGTCTTGAATACTGTCAAAAGTCAGAATCTACGGGCGAATTCAAAATTAATGATTCTCTTCAATTTTTGCCCGAAGTTAAAGCTCCCTCGAATAAAGCTCAAAATAATATTCCGCTGTACGGGATCATCACGACGCAAACTGCTTCGCCGAAACTTTGTTGTCTGGAAAAAACGGATGGATTATTAAATTTGCGGATTCATAAGAAGGCAGAATTGATACTTATCAGTAAAGATAAGAACGATCGACAAATGTGTCATGGCGGTTTAACGATTTTTGTGGAGATCAAGTACAAGGATTCTTCTTCGAGGGCGATTCCGGTCCAAGTGAGCGATAAAAGGGATGGCACTTATATCATTTCATTCATTCCGGATGCCGCTGGGATTCTTATTTTGACAATTACGATCAATGGGAAGCCCGTTAAGGTGAGTTTTGACTCGGTTTTTTGTCAAAATTTGATGTCATCTGAAAAATTTTGTTTAAAAATTTTAAATTTTCAAAGATAATTTTAAGTTTTTATTAAAATTTAAAGTTTTTGTACAAATTTTTTAAAATTTTTTAATAAAATTTTTGAGTTTTTATACAAAAACTTTAATTTTTTGATGAAATTTTAAATTTATTACAAAAACTCTTATTTTTCATTACAAAATCTTCATTTTTTCGAAAAAATTTAAAATATTTTATATAAATTGTCGAAAAATTGAATTTTTAGGACTCACCTTACACATTGCGATCTCGTGCCATCAAACAACACACCGGAATCTACCATTGTTGCTGTTTCTGTTCAAGCGGCGGGTCAAAACAAGCAACTTGTGCCTGTGCAAGTAAAATGCCTGGCGGTTACATGGGTTGCGGGCATGGGCATTTAGGGCATCCAGGTCGAAGGTACCTATTTTTGTCCAAAATTTGTTCAAAAACTTACAAAATTTCTCCTTTTTAGACATTGGAGCTGCTGTTCGAGCGTATTAGAAAACTCCGAATGCACAGTTGCTAATAGTGTAATTCACCAAAGTACCGAAACAATTAATCAGTAACACATTTTTCACTTTAATAAAGCAACAGAGAACGAACGAGAGTAATAAAGAACAAATTTTTAGTCGTTTCTCAACATGCGACAGGCTTCATGAACACAAAAACGACCATAAAATGGTTCTTCACCTCCCATTACTTTCTACAATAGTAACGTTTTCCAATGGTTTTCCAGCGAATTTTCCAGCAAAGTGAAAAACATAAATTTTCATTCACCGAACTTTTGTGTGTTTTCAGTGTTCGCAAGTCTTTGTTCGACAAACGTTCGGTTATTTCACAATTTTTGTCAGATTTTCATGTTTAAGCACGTAAAAAAGTTCCAAAGTTGCCTTTTACTGTCGTCATTTCGGGTTGAAGTTAGATATTTTTGCGACAAAAAATTAATTGAGGAGGAATCACGAGACTGGATTGACTGGAAATACAAAAATTTCGTCGTAAGTTTTCAATTTTAGTTCAATAACATCTTAATTGCGTCATCTTATCTGCTTCTGTTCACTGAAAAAAAGCAAAAAACGGACGTCATCGTTCGCAATTCATTCAACTCTCGCTATTCTATTCTGTTCTAATGCTTTCTCAAGGACCATTTCATCACAAGTGAATTCATTACAACATCAAATGCAAGCGTACCTACATGACTTGTGCATACGTGATGCAGTTCATGTGCCTCACTTTACAGCATTTTTTTTTTATTACATCAATCACGTGAAACGACCGTAAAAGGGGGCTTTTCGACTTTTAATGAGTCGTTTTGAACAAAAACAGTGTGAAATCGATTGCCTTTTGTGATAAAGTATTAGTTGTAATTATAGATCAAAGGACAGATTATAGAACAAATCACGTTTTTAGAAGTAGAAAATTTTATTTAGTTGAAGTTTGTCGTCGATTACAAAACAATCGTTTATTGTTGTGAGTAAATTTGTAAATAAATAAGTGAAATTTTTGCCAAAAAGTGTCTTTGCGAACGAAAAAACCGGTCAAACGAGGGTTTGTAGAAATTACGTGCAGTGATTCATCATAAAAAAAGGTTTGTTGTGAGAATCGGTAGAAGTGTAGAATTATTTTTCTATGTTTTTCTACAATGACAATGACACTGAGAGAAAAAAACTGGCGAAGGTTGTTAAAAGAGTAAATATTTAAAAAAATTTAAGAAAATTTTCTTTCTCGTCATTTTTTTTTTTTTTTTTATAAATTTTTAATTATTGAGAAATTTTAATAAAAAATTTCAAATTTATTAAATAAAAATTTTTTTGAAGTTCAAATGTAATATTTTTGAATTAAAATTTACAAATTTTTAATTTAAATTATGAAAAATCTATTGAAAAATTAATAATATGAATTAATAATTAAAAATTAATTTTTAATGTTTTTTCACAAAAAATTAAGTAGGTATAAAAATATTTAAAAAAAAAAGATTTTTTTTGAAAAAATTTTAAAATTGATTTTTTTTTTATTTTTTTGGAAATTTTTGAAAAATATCACGAATTTATCTCTAATTGATTTTTTTAAAGTAATGGAATAAAAAGTAAAAAAAAAATAAAAAATGGAGAAAAAAATTGGCTTGAATTAAATTTAGCAAAAATTAAATATTTTTTTTAATAATAAAAAATTAAAGAAAAAATTAATTTTAATTAATTAATTTAAAAAAAAACTCACCAACGGAATCTTTGTCAAAATTTCTTCTCTTTATGTTTTTCACACTTTTTTTATCACTCATTCGTCGAAATGTGTAAGCGTGCGTTCCTTCCATTGTTGATAACAGCTGACTCAACGTGCATCAATAAAGCAGTGATAAGAAGAGTGTTTCGCGCATTCATTCTGACTCACCGTAGAGTTAAAGAATTTTCTTTAGAATTTCTCAGGTCACATAAGTAAATGTCTCCTCGTGACATGTTAAGAATTTTGCTGGCACACGACCAAATCACATGTGATGCATTTTTACTTTGACACAACTTATCCAGCTAAAATTGGAGATTACACTCGAAGCACATCATACAATCAAAACGCATTTCATAACGCTACTTTCGTGTTTCGTCATTATCGTCCCGATGGATCAAAATGAACGAAACTTGTGATAAAATTCTGTTCTATGAATGAGAAAAAAAAGGTCACCTTCATAGTCGGAATTCATGCGTGCGCGTTCATGCCTTCCCTCGTTTTTGTAGAAATTTTGCGTACTGCCGTTCATTTAGCGTACTTTGTAGCGCATTGTATATGCTTGGAATATAAAAGACGTTCAGTCAGTTGCGTTTTATCCACTGTGAGGTTCACATCGATAAAAAGACACGAAAAATTTTATCCAGCTAATTTTTTCATCAATTTTTTTGTGAAAAATCACTCAAAAAAGGTTCGTCATCGTGCACATGAAATTTCTTTGTTTGTTTTTTAATTAAAAGTGATAAGAGAATGATAATACGAAACATACGTAAAAATCGAGTGTGAAAAAAAATTAAAAGCAATTATTGTCAATTATCATTGATTGACACACAAAACTTTCGACTTCAGCATATTACGAGATATTTTGTCACAAATCAATCGAAAAACATCAAAAAAATCAAGATCTCAGAGCAAGAAAAGATAAAAAGTGAAAACAACACCCAGAGTTGGTCGATTTTACCCTTACCATAACCTCCACAAGGTCAAATTCACTTTCGTTTCGTACAAAAATTTTTCCATCCGTACGAGTTCATAGACTTGTACCTTAGTTAACTCAAGACTCGTGTCATCGTACCAATGTAGAATGAAGGGGAGGCAATGTGAATAAACTTGTCGCTCGTGCCGCTACCCCCATTTTTCTCATCCCCAGTTTATTTTCCTCTCTGGTACTGGAAAACTATTCATGCGGTTAGGTTTAAAGTATATTATTATGCAGTTTCTTTTATCAGACAGATACAAAAAAATTACATAAAAAATTGTTATTTTTAAATCAGCGGGAACATTGACTTCGAAAATTGTTGTGCAATAAGTTTTTTTTCTGTCTGAGATTTAAATATTGAATAATTTGACGGAAAAAGTGAATGTAAGCGTATTTTGTCTTTGAATCAGGTCAAAGAAATTTTTACAAAGGGCTTGAATTACTTTTACACGAGCGGAAAATATAATTTTTTTTAAAGTGTGTGGAAAAGAGACAGCTGGTCATTTCTATTTTTATCACTATTCTGTGAAAAATTTATTATTTAAAAAAATAAAAAACATAAAACTTCCGCTATTGATTTTTAAGAGAATTATGATTTGAGCGCATTTTGATAATAAAAAAATTAAAATTTTTATTATAAAAAAATAAAGTTTTTATTATAAAAAAAAAATAAAATTTTTATTAAAAAATGAAAAAAAAAATATTAAAAAAAATAAAATTTTTATTAAAAAAAAATAATTTTTTAACATAAAATTTAAAATTTAGGTAGTATCCATTTAAGTAAAAATTAATTTATTTAAATTAATTAATTTAATTTAATTTAAAACTTCAGTAAAATTTAAAAATCTAATTTTTTCGAAATTTTAAATTTTTTGAACTATTTGCTGAACAAAATTTGATTTCAAAAAAATTTTTTTTATCAACAAAGTTAAATAAATTTTCATAAAATTAAAATTGTTTTTTTTTTTTATTTAGAAAATTAAAAATATTTTTTTCTTTGAAATTTTTAAAAAAATTTGAATTTCATGAAAAATTAGAAAATCTTAACTTAATTTATGTTTCGGAACATCTTAAAAGATTAAAAATTATAAATTAATTAAATTTATTAATAAAATTTTATTATGAAATTTTTACCTGAAATTATGAAATTCAGTAACAGACAGACCTAAAAATCAATTAAAAATTATTTTTTCTTCGAAATGCGCAATAAAAGAAAAATAGTTAAGAAAAACAATAAAAAAATTGTAACGATTTCAGATAAATGTCTGTTCTCCGTATCGCTTTAATTAAAAAACAGAACAAAATCAATTACTTTTGCGGTTTTTCCGCCGTTCACATGCTCCATGATGCATGCTGATGAGATTTAAATGAGCCATTATTCTAATTTTTTTCCTTTTTTTCCGCAGCAATCAAATATGGCATCCGTTAAAGATACACTCTTGAATGAAATCAACGCTCCCGTCACGACATCGGGCAACAAAGTCACCATTGTCGGCATCGGAGCCGTTGGCATGGCTTGCGCCTTCAGTATTTTGACGCAAAACGTTTCGAGCGAAGTCGCCTTGGTCGATGTTGCTGCCGACAAATTGCAAGGAGAGTTGTTGGATTTGCAACACGGCTCGGCATTCATGAAAAATGCTCATGTCACTGCAAGCACGGACTTTGCCGTGTCTGCGGGCTCCCGTTTGTGCATCATCACTGCTGGCGCTCGTCAACGCGAAGGTGAAACTCGCTTGGATTTGGTGCAACGCAACACAGACATCCTCAAGGGTATCGTGCCGCAATTGGTGAAACACTCACCCGACACCATTTTGTTGGTTGTCTCAAACCCTTGCGACATTTTGACTTATGTCGCATGGAAATTGTCTGGTTTGCCAAAACACAAGGTCATCGGAAGTGGCACGAATCTCGATTCATCACGTTTCCGTTTCTTGTTGTCGCAACGTTTGGGTACCGCTCCAACTTCTGTGCACGGATGGATTATCGGCGAGCATGGAGACACAAGTGTTCCCGTTTGGTCTGGCGTCAATGTTGCCGGCGTTCGTTTGCGCGAAATCAATCCCAACGTTGGAAGTTCCGAAGATCCCGAAAAATGGAATGAATTGCACAAGGAAGTCGTTCAAAGCGCCTACGAAGTCATCCGTTTGAAGGGATATACCTCATGGGCTATTGGCTTGTCGTGCGCTTCGTTGGCAAACACAATTTTGCGCAACCAAAAAGCCGTGCATGCCGTCTCGACACTCATCAAGGGCGAACACGGCGTCGAAAATGACGTTTTCTTGTCGTTGCCATGCGTTTTGGGAGCCAACGGTGTCACGCACATCGTTCGCCAATACTTGAACCCGGACGAGGTCAAGGCTTTGCACACATCTGCCGACTTGATGCACAAGGTCCAAACTGGAATTAAATTTTAAATTGTTTCTCTCGATTATTATTTTTAATTTTTAAGACTAAAAATTGCAAATTATTTATTTTTTTTGTCGATGATCGATCAATAAGCTAAGCTAAAAGTTAAAAAAAAAATATTAAAATAATTGGAATCGCAAATAAGAAAATAAATTTTATTTTTTAAAAATTTCTGCTTCTGTTCAAAATTTTGGATAAATTGACTCTGACCTCCATTGAAGGTCACACAAGAGTCATCAAAACGACATCAACTACCTCTAAAACTCATGGCATTTCAAAATGCAACAAAAATTAGTAATAAAAAAAGTAAATTTTAATGAAAAATAAAATAAAAAAAAATTAGAAGATTAGAAAAAAAAACTTTTCTTGAGAAATCTTTTTAAAAAAATATGAATATGAATGTATAAAAGCACCGGTTAGTCGAAAAATCGCACTTGAATGTTCCTTTTTAGTTGATATTCTGTAGAATTTTAGTGAAAAATGTCTTGAATGCAACCATGAATGATGTTATAGATAGTAAAAATAATACACTAACCTCTAAAAAAAATGTAAAGTGATGATTCAAAGTCACTTTTATGAACAAAATGATACTAATAAATATTAAATAAAACTAACCGTGAATAAAAAACCAGAATTTTCTGCTTTTTATTGCATTGAATGTATGAAATTTGAATGCGAAATGCTATTTTGGGTCATAAATCAGCAAAATTACAATTTTGAATGTCTAAAAATTGATCAAAAGAGGCACTTGAACTCCGATTTGACCCAGTAACCTTCAATTCAGAACAAATTTTAATACAATTTGCTCGCCTTTGTTCTCTAATCACGATAAAAAGTTGTTCGTTGGTCGTTTTATGAATGATTTTCAACAAACTTTACCTCTTCAACGGCTTTAATGTCGTGTAATAGTACTCCTAAGTAGTAATCATAACCGAGAATTATTTTTTACTCAATATTTATAATCGTCAGAAACAATCTTCAACACGCAAATGTCCTTTGTGATTATACTTTAGTCCTTTCTATGGGCTGTATTACGTGAAAATTACCTAAAAATATAAAAATAAACTTATTTGGAATGATTTTCAGTCGTTCTAATGCAAGAAAAATGCGATTTCTTACCGAATTTCTTTGACATGAACTTTTTTTCTGGAAAACTAATTCAATTAATAAGCATCAAACCCCAAGTTTGGCTAACGATGAGGGTGAAAGCTAATAAAATAACACCCAAGTAAGTCAGTCTTGTTAGAAAATCACATAAAAACAGTCGCTATTCTTTCGCAAGATGATGAAATTGAATAAAAATCCTCCAAAAGAGCAACAAAAAATTCCCGTTCCCGCAGATTGGCGCGCTGCAAAGTCATATCTCCACAAATCCTGGAACTACAACACTTTCGGGAAGCATTCTTCGCAAGCGACGGCAATTTTAATTTCTTGCATGACCGTTTACAGGGGCTGGGAAGGTCATTATTTTAATTTTATCGCCACCGATCAAGACGTGAATATGGATTTGAAGGTCTATGACAGTTACAACTACAACTATCGACATGATAATTTGGCGGCAGACGATGTGAGTGCCTTGTATGCTCATGTCTTGTTACTTGCAATGACTCGTAGATTCTTCGACGATGAAGAGCCAGACAGATTTTTCCGGAGTATTTTGAAGTATGCACACAAGGAGACACGTCAAAAGTCAATTTCGGCACCAATTTCGTGGATAAAAGCTGTCAAAGAGCAAATGGATACACTTCCAAAGCTGAAAACTTCGATGATAAAATTCTTACTTGCATCGCCGGAGACCAAATGCAAAAATATCGTGAACGAACTGATGGGCGCTGAGATGACAACGTTCAAGGCGGCGATAAATTTCGTGTATCAAGCCCCTTTGACGGTAGCTCACACGCACAAATATGTCCTCCGAGAGATGGAAATGCTGAAAAGGGCGATGAATCGAATGAGGCATTTAACGGATGAGGAACGCGAATTAGTTTGTCTTCTTTTTCCGGGGCAATATGTTCCGCCGGTTGAACTTTTTCCGAATATCGCTTTTTGCACTGTTTATCAATATGCAGACACGGAACGGTATGAAGAGCTCATAAATTGTCCTTTTAAGGAAGAATTGAAGGAAATGGTAAGAACTCCGTTGCGAGGTCCCATTCCATTTTACTTGTTTGAACCCCATGAGAGACGAATGTTGCGAGAAATAGGCGTTACGGAGTATTACGGGAGCTTTATTGATGGAGGTCCTGTCCCGTTGCTGGCGAATCAGGAAGTTACTCCGAGCGTTGATGACAAAATTAAACGAATTGTGTCGGAAATTCGCAAACCTTTGGAGAAAAAGAAGCCAAAAACTGCTAAAAAAGAAGAAAAATTGCGTTAAATGTTTAAATTTTGTTACTTACCATTTTAATTTCCGCTTGAAAAATATTAACGGTACTAAATTTTAAATTGCTTAACACGACATCGGACGTTGCGGATAAAATTTGAACTTGCCTAAACCAAAACAATGAGTTTAAAACTGAAAATTAAATAAAAAATATTAAAAATCTGTTAATTTAGCGTTTAATTCTTGATAAAAATGGAAACCACGACAGTATATAAGGACAGTGAAGCACAAAATGCTGAAAATTCCAGGTAAAATTCTTTTTTTCATCCAAAATCCATTAAAAAACATCTTCACTCTCCCCCCAAGGCTTGGAAAATGTGAGGTCTGCAACGTTAACGATGCGAAATACACATGCCCGAAATGCGAAGTGAAGACCTGTTGCCTCTCGTGCCTCAAAATCCACAAAACCGAGCTCGAATGCGATGGAATTCGTGACAAGACAAAATACATTCCGCTGAAAAAAATGACTCAGATGGATTTCATGAGCGATTATCACTTTTTGGAGGAATGCACGCGGTACGTAGCTGACCGCAAGCGAGATAAAATCAAAAAATACACGATTTACAACAAGGAACTTCCGACACACATGTTCCGGTTGCGGGCGGCATGCAAACAGCGAAATATCACATTGAGATTTTTACTTTCGAACTTTACGAAACATCGAATTAACACGACCAGATTGGATTTTAAGAATCAAATCGTCAAATGGAAAATCGAATGGAATTTCCCGAATGTAGGGGAGAAGATTTTGACATTTTTCGATGACGAATGTTCCGAAACTGCGACAATCGGAGAGTTGTTGGAGAAATATTTGAGTCCTGAGAGCGATTTTGTGGGCAAAAAACAGCTGGAGTTCTATCAAGCGAAGGGAATTGACAATTTGCGGGTGTTGCTGAAGGCAGAAGGAGTTAGAAAATGCAAAAATAGGTATTACGAGTTAGATTACAGGAAAAGTCTCAAAGAAAATTTGGCTGGAAAGACAATTGTGGAGTTTCCTGTTATTGTTGTTGTGTTCGAGGAAGTCGCGAGAGAGTTGGATATCATCGACAGTGGTAAGAAATTCAAAATTATTTGAGTTTTGATAAGAAATTTTAAAAAATTACTTTTTAGACGAAGAAGATGAAACAGAAAAGACACGATATGAACAAATTTTGGGAATAACAAGTGCTAAAAGACCAAATCCTGACGAATCTGAAGCTCTAAATAAGAAAAATCGAGTAGAAACCAACAAAAATTTGCTGTTTTCCAATGGAGATGATGTCGAAAGTTCAGAAGCTGATGATGATGGTGCCACAACAGAAGAGGAAAAAGAGAGCTGAGTCAATTTTTGATACTTTTGTTAAAATTTTAAGTTAAATATTAAATTTTTCTATTAAAAAACTAAATTTTCAACAAAATTTTGGATAATTTCATGTTTTTTTGATAAAAAATTTTTCAATTATTTATGAAACTGGAATCATTTTATTTTTTTTTTTTATAAATTTAAATATATAACGTAAATTTTTCGGCAATTTTTTAAGCGAGCGCTCTCGAAAATAAATAATAAACCCCTTCCAGCCTTTCCTTTTACGCACGAAATTTCTTCAATGCCGACATCAGTAGTATATCGAAAAAGATAACAAGAACAACGAAGATAAGCAATGCCCTCAGTTCCTCATTTAACGGTTAGAGAACCCAAAAGTAGAACACAAACACGAGCAAAATTATCGAAGCAGCTGCTGCTTTTACGTACATTGACTTTCTGTTTAAATATGTCGCGTCTTTCTTGTATTTCGCCGACAACATTGACAAATTTTGCGTTTTTGTGTCGAGCTCTGATAGGACGGCGCCTCTCGCGAGAACGTCATCGATGTTTTGGACCTAAAAACAAAAATTTTTTTTTAATTTTAAACTTTTTAGAGCAAAAAATGAGATTTTTTACCATAATTCTTTGCACATCTTGCAACTGTGAGTTAATGGAATTGATATTCCTTCGACGATCGGTGAGGCCCTTGCGTGCCTTCTGTATGTAAATGTCAAATTCAATAAAAGCGTAGGGACGTGTGACGGAATTTACGCGTCGACCGTAGTTATTGTCGAATTCCTGTGCAATTTCCTCGAGGAAACTGTAAGCTAACTTCTTGCTAAATTGTCTGTCACACAGCACGAGATAACAAACGTCGTTTTCAATGATATAGCTAAAAGAAAAAACAAAAAAAATTAAACTCTAATTGGATTTATGGAAGGAAAAATCACTTACTGAAACAAATAAGGCCCTGTTTCGATGGAACACCGTCTCGGAGATTGTGGCGTCAGTTTACGAAACAATAATTTGGCTTGATTTTGATATTCTAATACGCTTTTGCCCGTCTAAAAAGATAAAAATTCAGGTTTAATGAACTTGAAAAGCAGATAATCGTTCAAGCGAAACTTACTTGTTCATCTTCTTGCATAGTTCCGACTAAGGGGAGACCGTCTGCCACGCGGGCAATCATTGTCATAAGAGCCATTTTTGCTCAGTTACTTGCAGGAAGAGCTTTAATCCTCCACAAAATCGTCAATTGTTTTGAACCACGTCAGCACAGATTTTGCTGTGATTAGAAAACTATTGAATTACGACGAATCTGATGAGATTTTCACTTGACTTGATGAATTCCAATATTTCTCGTGACGTTCCAGGCCTTTTTACGAATTTTTCTGATGTAATTTGAGCGAAATTTGTCTTTAAATTTGACGATTTTTCATTTCGCTCTGAAGTTAGTGTTTGTAGATGGCGCTGCGATTTATTTGAATTAACATGAAGGTAAGTTGTTTTATCAATTTCATTCGTCTCACTAATTTTTCGAGCGATTTTACGGATTTTTAACGAAAATTAATAAAAAATTATCAAAAAAGACACTAAAATTCGAAATTTTCAGAAAAAATCTTCTAATTTTTAAACAAATCATTCAATTAATTTTTTGAAATTTTTCAATCAAATTTGTGACAGGCTAAAAGACACTGTGAAAGCGGAACAAACATCACTCGCGAACGAAATTTCATAGCGAACGGACGTGCAATTGAGTGTCTAAAGTGAAAAATCCGTGGAAATTCGTGAAAAACACCCTCGCAGCTGCCCACAACGAGCCTCCCGGGACCGTAACACACCGAATTTCCTCGAATCCACAAAGATCGCGAGCCAGAGCCCCGTTTTTCGCGTGATGATTTTGAAAAACCCCTTTCGAAATCACTCCCACACTTGAGAAAACTTCCACTAAAAATAATGGTCACAACACGAAGACTCTACAAAGTGCGTAAAAAGAGCCCTTTTACTACACCGAGAGATTACTAAAAGTGAGATTCAACACAAAAAAATTAAAATATAAATTTATAATGAGAGTGAATTATTCAACAATTTAAAAAAAAAACAAAAAAACAAATGAATGCAAAGGAAATTCTAAAAATATTGCACAGGAACTACAAAAATACATTCGAATGTTGTCGCATGTAACACAACAAAGTATTTTAACATAGAAGCAGATAAGCGAAAAGTTGATAAAAAAAATTAGTAAAGGCAGTCTAAAAATAATAAACTTGATTAAATATTAAAAAACGAGATTGTCACAACTTTTTTTTTCCTTCGAATCAATATTCACGAAAATTTTAATGAGTTACCCAACCACGGAGGCAGCGACATCAGCAACAAATACAACGCAATTACAAGAAATTAAATTAGAAAGAAGAAATTGAATTGCTTTTCAAGTAACTTTTGAGATTATTTGTTCACTCAACAACGTCACACACAACAAAAAAAAATCTTAAAAGGAGTCCAAATTAATGGTAAGTGTGCTAAAAAAACATCTTTCTCGATCAAGTGTTAAAAAAAGAGACCCGCCTTATGAGATAATACAATCACGTTAATCAATTATCATTTAATTACTTAAGTAACGTCTCGCTCGCTTAATCACTTCTTCGATAGAGAAAGAAAAAATAAATAAATAAACGATCATTGAATGATTCAATTTCCGGATAAATGTACACAACACTTGTGTCTCCGCATTTTTTTCATTTTTTTTTTTTCTCTCTCTCTCCCCTTCACGATATTTTAAACATCATACCAGATCTGTTTACTTTTAAAACTAAACTTGTTATTAAGTCGCTTTTAAAAAATTGAAATATTTATAAAAAAAAACACAAAAATCGACCTTGAATGGTATTTTTTGTTAAAATTTTATCTTTTAAACCTATTATGAAGTGATTTTTTCTGTTAAAATAATTATGTTGAAGTTGGAAAAGGGAGGTGACAGTAACACATGTGTTGTCGATTTGCTCTTTATGGAACTTTAATGAGATTCAGTGGCGTGGCATGTGGTAAAAAAGTATCCTTGTAAGATAATTTGAAGTTTAAGATCATAAAATTTAATTTAAAAAAAATTTTTGATGAATAAAAATTGATCTTTTGAGCTTTTTTTGTACTGCAAACTCTTAAATTTATCCAAAATTAATTAATTATTTTTAATTTTTTTATTATTTGACTTTTTTTAAATATTTTTTTAGTGAAAAAATTTGTCTTTTTTTTAAAAATAAAAAAAAAATATTAAATTTTTTTTAATATAATTAAATAAAATATTAAATAAATAATTAAATATTGAAATAAATTAATTTTGATATTTTTTTTTTGTTCAATTCCTAAGAATTTTAATATTTTTACACATTAATTTTGTGATAAAATTTTAATTTTAAAGATTTTTTTTGCATTAAAATTATCTTTTTTTTAAATAGAATTTTCGAGTCACAGCTCTGAAACTTAAAAAAATAAATTTAAACTAAGAATAATACACAAATTTAAATATTTATACAAACATTATTTTTTAAACAAAAATAAAATCAATAATAGCTTTTTAAAAAAACTGATGATTGACTGAACAAAACCCAAAGATTTCAACACAAAAATGTCAAAATTCAATACAACCCCCGCTACGCGACTGCCGATCGTCTAATAACAATGAATTACTATTAAACATCAATTGTTATTAGAAAAACGGAAATCATACAGCAAAAAATATCGCAACCCATCATAAAAATTCTGCGTGATGAGTTATGCTATTTATAAAAATTCATGAGGAAGAAGAACTCCAACGACGTCAATGCAAAAAAAAAGAAGACGAAGAGAAAAAATAGTGGCAGACAAGTAATTATTTTGTATATTTATGTTAATTAATTAGCTTATCACATTGAATTAGCAATAAGCAACTGAAATGTACATTTATCGTGTTGTTTGTGGATGAATGTTAATCTAGCGAAACAAGAATGAGAGACACAAATAATTTTACTTAATTAGAATGAAAAATAACATAACTGTTGTTTAATGGGCTAGGCATTTCAATTGAAATTCTCTTAGTTTATTTTTTTTCTTGTTTTTTTTACTGAATGAAGTGCAGAGCATGTGTTGATTATCACATTATCGATTTTTTCATTGAGCCATTTGATAAGATAACTTCTTAATTTCCTGCGTTTTGGCTAAAAATAATTTTAAAGTTTAGTTTATGGGAAAAAAAAGACAAAAAAATGGCGAGATATTTAAAGTCCATTAAATACAGTTTTAATGATGCCAACGGAAGTCTTGAACTTGATGAATGAAAGAAAGAACGACGACGACGACGAAGAAGAGTTTGCTCCAAGCATTTTTTGATGTCTCTCTTTTTACTTCAAAGTAAACAAGGCTCGTCATGTAAGTAAAAGTCTGTAAAAATTTTTAAGTCAACACTAATTGACTTAAGTAAAAGTCATTAAGTCAAGCTTAAAAATATAATTAATTAAAATTTTTAAAAATTAAAAAATAAAAAATTCTAGAAATTTGGTCAAGAAATCGACATATGTGGACATATGAGACTTAAACTTAAAATTAAGTAAAAGAATCTAAATTCTTTTGATTTAAAAAGTTATGACTTAAGCTTAAGTTTAAGAAAAAGTCAGATAATTTCTCTATTTTCGATCAAATTTTGTAAAATATATCATAAAAACTTCTCATATATTTCACAAAATTTGATCGAAAAATTAATTAAATTTTTGACTTTTTCCTTAACTTAAGCTTAAGTCAACAGCTTAAGTCAAAAAATTTTAGATTTTTATACTTAAGTTTCATTATAAGTCTCATAAGTTTATTTTTCGAGTCAAAATTTTTATTTTATGGATTTTAATTAAATTTAAGTCTTTAAGAATCTTTTAAGCTTAAGTTTAATTTAAATTATTTAATGCAATTCAAACGAAATTTTCTTAAATTTTTCAATCATTAAAAAAAAATAAATTAGCCAAAATTTATTTGACGAGCCCTATTACAGTCACAAACTTTTTGATGCGGAGGAATTGTGGTAATTTTAGTTGCGACGCGACTTTTTTGTATCATTACTCTTACCACATGAGCCAGTCAACCGCTACTTTGGTAAAAGTAACAACATTAATGTAAAATTCCAATCGTTTAATTTTTAACGTCATCACAAAATATATTATATATGGTGACACAACTCTTACAATAAATACGCGGAAACCGGTACTGGAACTGATTACACTTAGCTCTTGAAATATTACAAATTCAATGAATCTTAAATGAATTTGATAAAAGCAAATGTACTTTGTTGTATTATCTCTCGCTCTCGTCTCGTCGTATCGCGCATTGCCTCCGTAGATGACGACGACAACATATCATGTACAACAATCAATTTCCTTATAAAATTCATGAAATAAAACGAAATTCATGGAGAAATTGAGCGGAGATGAGATGAATTCGCCATTATAATGCCATTAATAAAATAAATTCTTTTGTACATTTCACAATAGTTTATAATAATAAAATAATAACATTATGTGCGCGACTATTAATAATGTGCAGCATTTATGTAATCTACCAGCAATGTCTCCTCCTAATGAAAAAAGAGCTCAAGTTGTTGGCATTTAATAATATTATCGCAATGTACGTGTGTTAAAAAAATATACTTATGCTGCGTTAGCCTTTCATTTAAAATTTTCTTCACAACAGACGATTGTTTGTTTTTTTTTCAACAACTTTATTTTACTTTTTTTACGTTAAATATTAAACATTCTGAAATGCAGAGAATTTTACAGTACACAAAAAAAAGTTGTGAGTAGGCTTATGAGGCTAATAATGCGTGTAATGTTTAATCTTGTAATTATTTATCATTAAAAAGATTTAATTTCAGTTATTGATATTTATTGAGTGAGTTTTTTTTTAAAGAAATTCCATAAAATTGTTTTCTTGGAAGAGATAATTCCGAACTTTTTATTAAATTTTAAGGCTGAGCTTTGTAAAAATCAATTTTCAACAGATTTTAAGCTCATGTCTGAACGTAATCTTATCACAATTGGAAAGGTTTTAATTTGTTTCAAAGAATCAACTTGAAAATCGAGAACGAAACACTTGAAAAAAGAGCTTTTGTGTCAATTTACCTTCGAGGAAACTCTCAACCGGTTGAAAATGACGTTATTGAAGAATTTCACATCAAAGGAGGGATTATGTTTCATTCGAATTTGTCATTGGAAAGATTGATTATTTAAAGATTTATTGCTTTTTAGTGAGATTTTAATCCTTTGACTACTGAAAATCAATTGAAAATTTAGGTTTTAAATAATTTTATTCTATTATTTTTTCTACTCAAAATTTTAATTAAAAATAATTTTAATTCTTTAAAAATATATATGAAAATTTTGATAAAATTAAAAAAAAATTAACAAAATTAATATTTTCACTAAAAATTGTAGAAAATTTTAAAAACTTGTATCAAAATATTCAAAAATGTATTTTAATCTGAAAAATTTGTCTTTACTTACCTGAAATTGTTCATAAAATATCTTCAACGATCATTTACAGTCCAAGTTTTGCTCATTTTATATTTAAATTTCATGAAATGTATTACCAAAATTTATTGAAAAATAATTTTTTATAAACATTTCATTATTCTTAATAAACTTTTATTAATTATTTGTTAAATTTTATCTTAAAATTGAATAAAAAATATTTTTTTCATGGAAATATCCTCAAAATTTTTATTTATTTTTACTCAATAATTCAATATCATTGAAAATAATTTCTTAAAATAAATTTCATAATTTTATACCTCAGACAGACATCGATCTCTTACAAATATTACTTTTTCCATTAAACCGCTTACAAAAACGCTCATTTTCGAATAAAAGCTGCTCTCAATTATTCACGCGGCTCAAAAAAAAAAGTATTTTATTATGCAAATATTTCATAAACATATTTATCATATGTAATAGTTTCTATTAATAAATATTTTACAAATCTTATTAACTTGCTTTGTACGAACAACTCGCTTTTATTAAATTCAAGAGCATGACGAAACAATTAATCTCGTATCTCAAGTGAAGTGCGCAAGAAATGCATTCACTTGACGAGATTTTTGCAGTTCTTTCTTTGTGATGATCGTAAAAACGCATCCAACCATCAAATTTATTATTGCTATTATTAACATGTATAATAATATCATTATTATTACGAATAAACAAACATATCACAGAAATAAAAACGTACGAAAAAAAGTGTTATTCATATTTAATATAAAAATAATCGTAATAACACACCGCGCACCGATAATTAATTGAAATTCATACTTTCACTATCGAATTTTTTGTCGTCATCGTGTATTTGCTCAAGCGCGTCCATTGTCACGGGCTCATCATCGTAGTAAATAAATAATGATGATGTGGGATGTGTGTGTGTTTTTTGACAAAAATTTCTTCTTATCATGCGCAAAAATATGATCCACGTGAAATTTTATTTTTAATGTAAATATTAAAATTCCAGTTTGCGTCAGATAAAAATTTGTGATTTTTTTCTTATTTATCTTACGCAATAATTTTATTTATTTTTTAGTGAAACTTGCTGCTATCAAACAATAATTAACACTTTTTGAGGCTGACACATTTTTTTTTTAATTTATGGACAACAAAATTCATTTTTTTTAACATTTTTAATAATTTTATTTTAAATTGTATTTTATATTTATTTTTAATTTTTTAAATTGTTTATTTAATTGTTTATTAATATGTTTTTAAAATAGTACTTTTAAACTGACTTTAACAAAAAAATTTATCGTTTTTAAAAAATTTTCGTCAAAAAAGTGAAAATAAATATTTTAAAAAATTTAAATTATATTTGAATTCTAAATTTAATTTAATTTAATTCAAAAAAAAAAAAATAATAATAATAATTTAATAAAAAAAATAATTTGATATTAATTTAATCAATAAATAATTTAATTAAATAAAAATTTAAAAATAAAAAAAAACTGAAAAAATTAAAAAAAAATAATTTGAGGATATTTTAAACGTTTTTGATAATTTTATCAGCCTAATTGCGAAATTCCATTTAAACCCTTGGAGATAAAAAATCCCGTTATCAAGGGAATAATTCGAATGAATTCACCAGAATTTCTGTATCTGCTTTTTGTTTACGATTTTTCAGAATCGATGTTGTTAAAAACATGTGTTATCTTATCAATTCTCAGAATAATTTAATGTCAGGGAATTGTTTGCGACTTTTTTCACTTAATTTACTCTTACCTACCTGCCATGAGAATCGATATGTAGCACAACCGTTAGACACATGTAATTGCTTTTAATTTGTAATTAATCATCATTTGATTCTGTCGAAGATTAATTGCTGCCGACGACGACGTCATTCGAATTTTTTCTTACTTCATTGCTTTCGTAATGTTGCGGTCTCGGAAAAAAGATAAGAAAGATAACGAAAAAAAAAATTTCTGCAAAATTCACCGTTTTGAACCCGTAGTTTGCGCTGTGCGCTTATCTTGATCAAATTTCGCAATAAAGTACTTTTGATAAGTTTGTCGACTCATCTCGTCGTCGTCGACGCTGTTTAAGTAGATGAATGGAGAGAAAAAAAATTGCCAAGACGAGAGCACATAATGTGCTAATAAAACACCGCATAACGGCGCGTTCCTGATGACAATTTAATATTATATGTAAACAGTCTCGTTTTGCGCTTCAACTCTGCTATTTATGTGTTTTTTTTTTCTGTATTTTATAAAATGGTACAATTGAACGACGAATTCCCCGTGGTGTAGTTTTCGCCCCGTAAGCTCGAAAGAACGAGACCGAGGGACATGCTGCTGTGCTAAATGAGACATTATTAAATGGAATGACACTTTGTTACTCCGTTGTCATCATCGCTGTTGTTGTCGTTGGTGACATTGATAGATAAATCAATAACACAGGCGAACATTTTTAGTTCATGTTGAAAGTTTTTAATTAGGTTTCAGTCTTTTCAACTGCATACAAAAGACTGACGATGACGACAATGTTGCACTTTTATGCAACTTTGATGTGGATAAGGGAACATATTGGATATCCGATTGTGGTTTTGATTAGTTTTCGAATCGTTCTTTGGCTTTTTTTGTCGTTTGAAGAGAATTTTATTAATCAAAGAGACGCCTTTTCTCATAGTGATGTTTGGCATTTCTTCTGAAAAGTTAGTTTTTGATCAAAAATTTAAAATAAATTTCTCGAAATATTAGATTTCTCAAAAAAATTAATGAAATGTCAAAATACTTTCAAAAATGAATTCAAAATGACAGCTGTCAAATCTAAAAATACACATTTTGACATTAACTGACAATTTATTGATAAAAATTTAAATTTTCTCACAAATTCCATTAATTTTAAAACAAAAATTACTCAAATGATATCAAAAAATTTAAAATTAGTAAAAATTTTGACATCTGTCACTTTGACAGTTTTGCATTTCAAAATTTTCACTCAATTTTCGAAATTATTTGAGTAATTTTAAATTGAATACTAATTAAATTTGCAAGAAAATGTAAAATTTGTCAATAAATTGTCACTTAAAGTCTAAAAATGTGTTTTTGAAATTTGACAGCTGTCACTTTGAATTAGTTTTTAAAAGTATTTTATCATTTTTTCAAAAGTTTTTGGCACAAAAGTTTGATTCTTTGCTAAGAATGTAAAAAACAGTCAAAAAATAAAAGAAAATTTAAATTTTCAATCATCTGTCAAATTGACAGCTGTCAATTTTTGTCTTTTTTGACGTCAAATAGTAAAATTTTTCAAATTTTTTCAAAATTTATAATTTTTTTAATGTAAACTCTAAAATTTTCGTTAAAAGTTTCGAGAAACTCTCAAAAAATCCACTTACAAACAAATTCCAGCGAATTTCTTGAACTTTTTTCACCATTCCCTGAACATCTCCGTTCATCATCACACCATTAACTCCCCAGAATTGGCCATAAAAATCCGTTCACATTGTGTGTCAAGCCCAAACTCAAACAGCAAACTGGATATATTTCTTGTGCAAACATTAAAAAGTTTAAATTTTGTTCACATCGTTTATTCTCATTACCAAAGGAATTTTTTTTATATTTTCTTGTTATATTTCACATGTTTTATATATTAACATAAAAATGATAGATATTCATAAGTACACATACATGCACGGGCAAAAGCGGCAACGAAATCAGATACTCGCCTCGTGAAATAGAGAGAGAGAATGAATATCGTATCATATTTGGGTCAGTGACCGGTCTGCAATTTTGCTGTACCTTTCAAGAATAATTAGAATAAAGCGAAAAAAAATCGTATTTGAATCGATTCTCCGCCTCAAATTGTTCATAAATAATTGAAAAGAAAAAAATATGGACGATGTCAAAAGTGAGCAAAAGCGCTTTTAGCTACTTGTAACCTTTTAATTCATTTGCATAACACGAGAAAGAGAGAGAAAAAAATTCGCAAGCAAAAAAAAAAGTGTACATGAATTATTTTATCTATGAACATGATTGCCATATCACGTTTCTCCGCTCTTCTTTCATCTAATTTGTATATTTTCATGTGAACATGAGACATTTAGTTCGTTTTTCTCGGCATATCGACAACAACAAGTCTCGTTACAAAATATTTTGGGCGATAAAAAGACGTCTTATCGTCATTTAATCCCACACACCATTGACGCAAAGTACAATACTGTTCAATTAGCAACAAAGTATGCGTTCGAGTGACTCATTATCGAGCGTAGTAATTAAATTTCATTCAAAAATTGACGTGCATGTGCGGCTGCAAGTCGACCCAAATCGCAGCTGGTCTAGACAAAAACGGGTACAAAGTCCCACAGTAGGAAATATTGCTTTGAGGTTTGCGTTGCGTCAAACAGAAGTCAGTGAAGCAAGCAAGAAGTCGGGCAAAAAATGTTTGTTTTATAACAAAAACGACACCGAACGTCGGAGATTTTATGAATGATTCATGAAAATTATTTATTTCGTTGTTGTTATGATATTTGTTGTCTCTTCAATAACACGAAAGAAGGGAGGTCGAGCGTACTTGTCTTGTTTATTGATATCCCGTAGCAACGATTAATTTTTATTTTTTATACAAACGCTTCATTTTTCACTGATAAAAAGCCACTTCACAAAATTAAATCCAATTCCGAGAATTTAAGCGGTGTGTAAGTAATTGATTAGATATTATTCCTAAATTGACGAATCGACTTCTGAACGAAAAATAAAGTTTTAATGCCAAAATTGATTGATGAGTGGCAACTTCGTGCCAAAATATCGAAAACAAAAATTTCGGAGAAATGGGTCAGACTACGTTAATTTTTTTTTTTAACAAACCCGTAATTATTGAGTGAATTTATTTTCAATTACGGACTAAAAACTTGTTCAAACAGCGACATGGATGGCATTTAATAACAAAAAAACAGAGAGAAAGAAGAAGCAGAACGAATGGAATTCAAAAGAAATTTTAAGTGGGCCACTCGTATCATATTCGGATGACGATGAAGAGGAAAAAAATTTTTAAAAATATACGTTTAATGATGATTTTAACGAGAAACGATGATGGACGACAACGACGACGATGTGTGGTGATGTAACAAGTGACAATTAGTATAAGTGCTGTAACAAGCATCGTAAGCGGAATTAAGTTTTAATCGGATTAACAGAGATTTTTATGAACATAAGTTTTCATAACAAAAATTATTTTAAAAAATGATAAGGATTTGATAAAAAAAGGACGAAATGTACTTGATAAGTTAAAAAAATTAAATTTCTGAGTTGAAATTTAGAAAATTTGGGAGCTGTCAAAAATGACAGATGTCAAAAAAATCATTTTTAAAAATTTTTCTGAAGTTTATGAAGTTTCTGAAGTCTATATTTGATAAGAATTAAAAAAAAATTTAAAAAAAAAATTAAATATAAATGTCAAAAATTTTGAAAACTTCCCTGTAAAAAGTCCGAATTTTAATTCCACAGGCGGAACTCGCACTAAAATCCGAGTGGTATGAATTTAAGCGACAAGCTGAATTTTGTATTCAGTAAATTATAATAAAAACCCGCGATTAATTTCATTTCTATCTAAAAATGTCAAAAAATTTAGGGATCATCTTGATTTTTTATGAGAAAACAGTAAATAAATAATTATTTTTCTGTACGTTCATTTGACATTTGTAAAAATCAAACAAAATAAGCAATGAAAGTGAATTAAAATGTCACAAGTTTTTTTAAACTTCAAAAAAAGTCTATTTTGACAAATTTGACAGCTGTCATTAAATGTCAGTTATGACTTATTTTTTATTAAGAATTTCTTAAATTTAATTTTTTTCTTTAAAAGACTTAAAATTAATTTTTATAAGATAAATTTCAGAAAATTAAAAAAATTTAAGAGCTTTCAAAATGACAGGTGTCAAAAACATTTTTTTTTTAAATTATTTCGAAATTTTATAGCTTTTTTGGAAGAAATTCAAACAAGAAACGAAACGACAAAAAATTAGGATCTTAAATTTTTCGTAAAATTTCACAAAAAGCAAATTTCAAAATTTGACAGCTGTCATTAAATGTCAACTTTTATTCATTTAAAACATAAAATTTAACAAAAAAAATTGCAAAAAATCTTTCACAATTTAATATTTTTTATTAAAATTTTATTCTCTTTACTGTTTTAAAGTAATTATAACTCGAATTTTCGACAACATTCTTTCAACTAACCTTTCCCCAATTCTGAAAATCCTTGTAAAAAAAACAGGCAACAACCTGTTTCGTTGCCACTTGACCTTTTTTCACTCTTGCAACTCGCATACAATGTTAATGAATCACACACTCCGTTAAACTGCAAATGTTCTGCTTTTTAACCTGAATTTTAAATCCACCCTCTTTTGCATTACTTTTCTTCATGCAGATACTTTTACATGTGCTTTGGTGCTAAAAGTTTGCAAATACGAAAAATATTTACTGTTATCAACTACTTTCTTCCGATACTTGTTTTTCAACTAACTACCTGTTTTTATGACAACGCGCTGGATGGAATTATGCGTTTTACATGCACTTCTCTCGTTCGGGCAACATAATAATTGAATTGTTCGTGCAAAAAATTTTCCATTGCAAAAAGGCACAACGCGTTTATATTGATCAAATAATGTTTTTTTTTTGTAGAACTTGGTCAACAAAGTTCAACAAACAACACCAAACGAGTCTTTATCTAATCAAACATCCGCAGACGCGAAATAATGATCATCTGTTGTTTGATTGTCGCGCAAATATTAAAAGTTGCCCTGCGTCAGTCAGTCAATGAAGTTTTTGTTTTGTTTTCCGATGAGATGACTCGCTTTGTTTGCCATCTTTTTACTTTTGCTAATTGCGAAACCGTCATCCACATGTCTCAAATACGTTTGCGCGTCGATTTTTCAACAAGTTAGAGCAACAACAGCTAATTGTTAAGAAAAAAAAATCAATTTGCACAATTCAAGGACGTTTAATTACTTTGCACGCCAAAGAAAAAAAACTAAAATTAATTGCTCGAGAAAAAAATTTTTTTTGCTGATAAGGCGAGAGAAACTTTCCACTGCAGAAGCTCAAAAGTACATGAATAATAATCAAGTCACACAGTTACCGTAAAACTAGCCGCCAGCTATATTAAAATTTATTCTACAAGAAGAAAAAATTGTTCTTGTGTAATTCCGAAGCAGGCAACATCGACGCACACGGCAAAGAAAAGAAAAAAGAAAAGAACATGAGGTTGAAAGATTTGCGCGAAGAAGAATGAATGGAACGAAACGAGCTCCTAGTTAAAAACGTTTATTCGGTCGTTGGACGGTCTTTGATCGGTTGTGAGTTGAAAGGAAATAACAACAACAAAAAAAAACGTAACAAATAACGACAGAAGAAGAACAACAGCAAAAAAAAAATATTGAGATTGGATCGTGATCAATTGCTTTTATGAATGGAGGAATGAACTGACATCCACATCACTCGATCCATGTAAATGTTTTTGATTATTCTTGGTCGCGTTGTGAGGTTTTTGTGTATCGCGGTGAGTTTTTGCTTCGTAATTTCTTTAAAATTAGCAAAAAATCGCAAAAATTAAGAATTATTTTTGGTTTAAAAATTTTTCTGAATTTTTTAAAAGTTTTGACATTTTTTTTTTTAATTATTTTTATTTTTTTTTAATTTTAAATAAATTAAATTAAAATAAAATTATGTTTAAAATAATTAAATTTTAAAATAAATAAAAAAAATATTTTAATTTAATTTTAGTGTTTGACAAAAAAAAGGAAAATTTTATAATTTTTGATTGAAATTTGATAAATTTCAAAAAATTCAAAAAATAATAACTAAAATTATAAAAATGATTTTCCTCAAAAATATTTTTTATTTTAAAAAAATTATCAAAAATTTTATACCTATTAATTCATTTTTATTTATTTTTTTATTAATGATTAATTTTTTACGAATATTTGAAATTTAATGTTTCATTTAAAAATCCTTTGAATTAAAAAAAAATTAATAAATATTTAAAAAATTAAATTTTTGTGAAAAATATTTTTTTTAATATTTTTAAAGATATTTAGAATATTTTTTTGTAAAATGAGACTTTGTACTTTATAAACCAATTTATTTAATTTTTTTTACAAAAACTTAGAATTAAATCGTTTCATTAAATGTCAAAATTATTTAAATTGAAACTTTTTCAGTAAAAAAAATTTTTTTTTGAATTGCAAACCTAACGTTTCTGCCACTTTTTTCAATCAAAAGTTGGCAAAAGTTTCAATTTTCGTTATAAAACCTAACAAAAAACAGTTTCTGTCTATTTTTAGACCAAAAAAGCTGCAACACATAAACTTCCCACAATCCTTCAAAAAAAAAAATCAATAAACCCAAGTTGGTAGTTATAGTTAGTTAGTTGTTTGCGATCAAATCGGGTTCAACGAATTCAGGTGATCTTTAATGTATCTCTTTCTCGTTGCTGAAACTGGTTTTTTATTACATTTATTTCCCTTTTTGCAACATTGTGAAGTGCTGAGGCGATCATAACTCAAGTCGAAGAGCATTTTTTTTTATGATATCTTTATTTATTTTCATTTCAACTTGTACGAAGAAGAAGACGAACAGCGACGAGAAAAAGTCATGTCATGGTTGTTGGTTGTCAGCGGAGGAATTGTTGCATCAATAAGCGATGCGGTAATCGCAAACAAACAAACCAACGGCTAATGTCATAAAAGCATGCCTCATGCATGAGTGCGATCCGATGTGAAATTGCTGCGACTAATTAAATTATCAGATTTTTTTCCCCCTTTACTGAGTAAATTGTAGCTTTCATTTCATTACCAACTGCGCGCCGTTTAATTTAATTTAATTATTATCTATTGTGTGTCATTATGATGAGCGGTTACCGAGGTTCAAGGTCAACAAATTATTTGACATTCCTGCGTTCAAGGTCACGAGAATTTGAAGAAAAAAAAAATGGAAAAAATTCGCATTTTTAGTGTGAGAACCGCAGCAACCTTCATTATGGCTCCGTAAAAGCTTTAATTAAATTGTTTCGATGTCATCTCCTGCTTGTTTGCTTCGCCTCAAACACGAAAACTTTCATTCTTTGTGCCACGGAACATTTTGCACAAATATGTAGAAAGAAAGTTCGAAAGGTGACTACTGCTTGCCTGCTTGCCATATTGATTCATGAGATCGATAAAACCTTTGTTTTGCTGTGGAATGTTCTGCTAAAACACAGAAAAAAATCGAAGAATACACCGACGACGACGAAAGACGTCCAATATGGCAAAAAAACAAAAAATGCAGAAAAAGCTATTTATTTGCGTGTAATTTAAAAGTCGAAGAAAGAAATCCAATGATGCAAGTTATATGACCCACTTACTTCTGATTTTTATTATTTTTTAGATGCACACAACACAACAACACCAATAAGCAATAATGCACATGAAAACTACCTAAAATACGAAAAAAAAACTGAAACAAACAAAAGTTGTGTGGATGGTGAAGCGAGATATGCTGATTATTGCCGATATTTAAAATATAGGTGAGATGTTTGCACGCTAAGCTGTTTACTCAACAAGTTACTTCTTCTTCGCTTCGAAGAAAAGTTTTAGTTTCGGTATCACGAGTTGTGTGTGTGTGTGCATCGAAAATCGACCAAAAAAGTGAAAAATAGCAATTAAAATGCCGGAGAGAAGGAATTAAAAATGGAAATTTAAACGCTTTTTTCATGCTGGAGTGAATGTTGGCAATGAAATCGACGGAAAGGTGCTGCTGCTGTTGCTGGCATGGAAGTAAAATAAAAATGTTTAGAAGTGATAAGGAAACTAATTGAGGAAATTAGGAAGGACAAATTGCTGCCGGTGTGCTGATAAGAATTTTGATTGTTAAAAGTGTTTTCTTGTTCGGTTTTTAGAGACGTTTTGACAATTTATATGGAATTTGAATTTAAAATTTTGGTAAAAAGTAATTTTTATAGAAATGAAATTCAAAATGGAGAAAATTTGTGGCTTCTATCCTAACAAAAAATGTCATTTTCATCGATTTTTGTTCCGAAAAATCAATTTAAAGTGAATATTTGCTGTACGAACAACTATTAAAGGTCTTCAAACTCGATATTTGTTCCAAAAATAATCATTTTAAGGCTGTTTTCGGTATTTTTAAGCATTAAAGACGTCACGTGAATGAACGAAAATCGCTCAAATTTCCAATTAATATTCAGTTTTTCTCGATTTTCTACAATTACGATGAAATTTGTTTCCTCAATATGCATCTTAAAGGCTCTTTTTTATGTCTTCAGAAGCCACACACGTAGTTAAAAGCCTATAAAAATCAAAGATTCTAAATGTGAATTCTCAATTTATTGAACATGCATAAAATTTGCAATAAAATACCTTCAGATGATGTCATTGCACATCGACGCGTCGCAGAACAACAATTAAAGTTCATTTATTGACCTTCGTTACATAAAAACAATCAAAATTCTGAAAAAAATAAAAATCAATAGTTAGATAAAATTATCGAAAAGATCGTAAAAAAATATTTTAAAAATAAAGAAATAATTTTAGGTTTGATTTGATAATTTTTCAAATTGTTTTAATTGATTTTTTATTTAAAAAAATTTTTATTTTTTTTTTTAATATTTTTAATTTATTTTTTACTAACAAGTATTTATATAAATATTTATTTTTTGTTTTAAATTTAATT
Organism: Culicoides brevitarsis; assembly: GCF_036172545.1. Lineage (NCBI taxonomy): Eukaryota > Metazoa > Arthropoda > Insecta > Diptera > Ceratopogonidae > Culicoides > Culicoides brevitarsis. The sequence continues at coordinate 33,668,092 of NC_087085.1, read as the reverse complement.
TATTTATTATTTTTAAAATTCATTTAATTTTAAAATTGAATTATTAATTTAATTTAAAAAATAATTTAATTCCAAAATTAATTTATGTTTTATAAATTTAATTTTCAAAATAATTTTTAAACATTCATTATTTATTTAATTTAAAAAAAAAATATTTTTTAAATTTTTTTATCTGTTTTTATCTTCTCCAGACAGTCAACAAGACTCCAATTTAATCAATAAAAATATTTTGCATTGACATTCCGTTCAAAGTTCACCTCAAACAAGACATTACAGATGTCATTTATTCAAACTTGGTGATAAAAACAGCGATGAGCAAGCTTGTTTACACATGTTATTGAGCCCGCTATTGGTTTGACAGGCATCATTGCAATATTTTTCCTCTCTACATGTCTGCTTGCGATAAGTAACATGACATAAATATTTTATCTACTGATAAATAATAATTGCCTTCGTTATTACTGCATTGAATTCCTGCCCGTAAAAACCGCGATACGGAGCAATATTTCATCTTTTTCGACAACTCATGATTATTTTTTGCCTCGCTAATGCATCATTTACCGTCATTCGTTCGGAAGTTCATCATGTTCGATAATTATTAGTTTAGATAGGAACAATACAAGGTCGCGCCCCACATTGCTGTTGCACATTCATGTCGAGATTTGTGCCGATGCCGCGCCTGATGATTGTTTTTGGGCCCTTTTTCGTGTGTATATGCGTGGCTCGAAAGTAGGTTTTTAGTGAATTCCCTCATTTTCCGCTGAAATAAAATAAAATAAAGGAGGTTACCAAAGCGATGCGATGCAAAGTTATTACGTATAATTACTGCAGTAACATTACAATCCGATTCTTGCCTGCACTTACCCATGTGAGTTACAACAAAAAAGCATAAAGCACGTTCATTTGTCATGATATGAGCAGAAAAAAAACTTTTGTGGGTAAATTATATCCATATTCACCACCATCATAATAAATCCAATAATAATAATTGTTGTTAATAAAAACGTCTAACTTATCGAAATACAAGGTTATTGAAGTTTTTTTTGTCTGCGCGATCAAATGCAGTTGATTGTGGTTTGCATACAAAACGAATCCATTGCAGGGAGATTCGTCATGTCATGAAACACAAAATAAAACGTGTCGAGGCGAGCAATTAAAAATTTTTGCTACACAAAGAAACATTTTTTTTTTTGAAATATCAAATTTTATCGCATCGGAAATAATAAAATGATATCGTCTAGTTGTTGAAAGATAACAAAAGTGACGGTAAATCACAAAAATAATTGATTTCGAAGAGATTTCCTGAAAATCGATAGACATTTAATTTTTTTTTTGGTAAAACCCAGAATTTGCTTCTTCTTTATATAATTAGAGAGTTCATTCACGTTGGTTCAAGTACCGAAATATTGAATGATGATTGGTAATTAATGATGCGCGATCGATAATAAAGTGATTTTTTAATTGTTGAGTCATAAATGTTTATTTGATAAAGACGAGATTAGATAGTTGGTTATGAAAGAGGGATATTTATGCAATTTTCTTTGTAAATCCGATCATATCGGCCTACTTTAGGTTTTCAATGAAATTTTATAAAAAATGCAGATAAATTCGCAAATTTTTTTTTCTAAGTTTTTTTTTACATTTTTTCCACATTATTAAATTATAATATTTTTTTTAAACTTCTGAATGATTTTTTTTTTGTTCAATAAAAAAAAGTTTTTTTTTTTCAAAAACTTAAAATTTTAAATATTTTTTATTTTTTTAATAGCAAAAAAACAATTAATTTTCAGATTTTAAATTTTTTTTTTGAGAAAATTTGTTCAAAATAACCTTGATTACCAGCTTTTAAAAGTCAGACTTAAAATTTTTTCTTCTCAGTTCTTTAAAATATGTTTTGGGTTTAAAACTTTACAAAAAACACAAAAAAAAAACATTTGTTCAAATATTTGTAAGTTTTGTCTAACCAAGTTACAAAAATGTAAAAACCACAAATATATATTTTCATTGAATTTTGATTCTAAAAAATTTTTTGTTCATTTTTTTTTGTTTGAAAAAAATCGATATTAAGCCATTTTTAGAACAAAAAATTATCTTAGAAGTTTTCTTAACGTCACACAAAACTTTTAAGCTCATTAAAAACTTAAAGATCTTCAGACAATAAATTTCGAAATAAATATTTTTGTTTAATTTTCTGATAAAATAAGCTATCAGACGTCAATTCACGATAAAGACGTCATTTCAATCGAAAATAAGCTTTTCAATAAAACCGGAAACTATTTTTCTACAAAAATGAACTTCTAATATAAAGGATGTTTATTTTCTATTTCTTATCGGAAATGATCTTCCATTGTAATTTTTTCTCGTGAAAATGCATCGTCTTCCTAAAAAAATATAAAAAAATGTCAAAAAGTACGTTTAAGAATTCAAAACTTGTCACACGTGTACTTTTCGAGTGATATTTTTCCAAAAATAAAAAATTAAATAAAAAAGTTTAAAAATATTTACGCAGCCTGCGAATTTCTAAACATTTTTTCCAAATTTTACTTAACTGCTTTTAACCAAAATACACGTTCAAGCAAACGTCACCAGCTTTTGTCAACAAATAAGTTTTCTCGTATTTCACGTTGGTAACATGCAGGAACTTCAGTGTGCCTTAATCTCTTCGATTGATAAGTCGATATTGTAGTGCTTGAAAAAAAAAACTTTTATTCTGGAAAAATAATTAAAATTACAAGGTTTTTATTACCTCTGAATGTGACTTTTTAAGTTTTAAATTGAATTAAAATTGCTGTATCTAATCAAAAGTGCTTTGCTTTAATAAGTTTCTTGTTACGAATTCGTGTGTTTTTTAAAAAGTTTCGTTTGTATGTTTTTGTAGCTAATGTAAAGTCCTTGACGAAAAAAAATATTTAGTTGTAATAAGCAACGGATAAAAATCTAACAATTTTTTTTAAATTTAAGCGAAGTGATGAACATGTAAAAAAATCGTGACGATTGAATTTTATTGTGAAATCCCTTAAATGCCAATGATCTTAACAACATAATCTCATAAGTTTTCCGTATTTTTTTTTGTCTTTTCAGAAACTCTTATCGCAAACGACGAAGTCAACAACATCACAAACTCAGTAGTCAAAATATTTAATTTAAGAGGAATTTTGTTATTCAAAAAAAACTAAATATTTTTGTTATTATTAGATTTTGTAAGTTTATAGCTCAAACACAACAGAAAAGGAAAAAAAAAATAGTGATACTAGTTTAGTGAGATTACTAACAAACAAACGCCTTGAGAAGATGCAAGAAGATTTTAAAAGTCGCCAAGTCAGAAAAGAATTAATATTGTCGCTTACAAGACGATTTTTTTAAAAAAATTTAGAAAAAAATTTTTTTTTGTAAAAAAATACTTAGAATTTTACCAAAATGGCACACATCCGAATAGTTCACTTTATGATAATTGTCATAGTTGTGTTAACGATATTTTTATATTCATTACTGTACACGGCTAGTCCCGAAATGAATACAATTGTCCACGCAGGCACCGCACATCATTACGTAATGTCGAGCAAAGACACGAGAGATAGCGATAGAGTTAGTAGTAAGAGTAATAATTTACAAAATGGTGATATTTTAGTTAGTACCAAGAACTATATTAGTGATAGTAGTAGGAAAATTGTGGTAGGGGAAGGAGACTCATCAAATGTGGTGCCATCATCAGAAATTAACAATCGCATCGAGGATGATGCGGCGTCACGAGATGGCGTTGGAACGGTGCAGATACGATCAGGTACGATATTTTTTTCGCTTCCTTAACTTTTTTTCTTAATTACTGAATTTTTTCGTTGAATAGATAACGTTGTAGTGATCGGCAATCAACAGACACCAAAAACAAATGTTTCCGTGTCGTCTCCAGCATCGACGTCGTTCGTTAACGCGAGCATTAGTAGTAGTAATAATAGTAATAGTCAACAAGCAGCGTCAGTCTTACCAACATTAGAGGCCAAAAGTACTGCCAAAATATCAGGTAAATTTAATTTTTCATGAAATTATGTCACTTTGGCTGTCACATGTCCCATGAGGAGTAAAAAAGTGCCTAAAAATAATTTTTTATCACAAAATTTAACGTTCAATCAATAATTTCCAAAGTAAACAAAAGGCATAAAAGCACAAAAGCAACTCGATCCGGTCATTTGTGGTAAATGAACACAAAAAAGACGTCCTTGACCATCGTCGACGTTTGATTCTTTGTAATAAATTCTTCTTTTGTTAGTGTTATGACTGATGATTTCATGATACGATAGAAGAAAAAACACTCAAATACAAAGATTATAAGTGGTCAAGAGGAAAAAAACTCACAGACACGAGTAACAAACAAACGAACCGTTATTAAATATTGTGATTGTTTAGTAATTAAAGATGAGACGTTGGTCGAGCGTCGTCGTCGTCATCAGGAAGATTGATGAGTCGATTCGAAGGTATTTTAATGGATTCGTTTCCGCAAGCAATTCTGATTTTTTTAATAGATTTAATGGACATTTTTGAGATTTTTATGTTTAAGAAGGTTTTTCGAGTCATTTTGAGGACATCGAGTCTGTCTTTTGAAAAAAATTTTTTTTTAAGAAAAATTTATCAAAATTTGAACATTGTAACACAAAATGAGTAAATTTAAAAATATTTAATTTAAAAATTATAATTTATGATTTTCGGAAAATATTTCAAAAATTAAATAAAATAAATTTATAAAAATATATTTAATAAAAAAAAACTCAAATTTTTGAAAGAAATTTAAAAAAATTGATTAAAATTAAATTAAATATTTAAAAAAAATATTTTTCATATAAATCAATCGTAATTTTTTAGAAAAAAAAATATAAAAAGTTAATTCAATTTCAATAAAATATATATTTTTTTTAATTTTATTCTTTTTAATTCTTTTAAAGAAATTAAAAAAAAATAAAATAATTAAAAATACGCTTTTAAAAATTTTTATCACGAAAATCCTTCACATAAAAGATAATTTGTTAAAATTGTAAAGACAAACGATAATGACTCTGTCATAACAAATCAAATTCTTACGCAACTTTTTTTTTCTTTATGTCTTTTGTCGCCTTCTAAGATTACACAAAATTATAATTTTTTCTACGTCTAACAGGTTTTTATGCTTTATCATTAATAAAAATCTTGTGAATAGCGAGACATCTTCTGACTCATCTTTTTTTGATCCTCATTGCCTTCTGAAAAGTAAATAAAAAAAATACCCAGACCAAGTGTTACAATAACGATAATGCGCAATTCATTACGCGCGTTAACAAATAATGGAAAACTTTAAAAAATAAGCAATAAAAACAAGCAAAAAATAAAAAAAAAGAACGTCCATTGATCAAAAATATTTAATCAGCTTGGCAATTAATAAATTTATGAAGACACTTCATGACAAAGTGAACGTAAAAAATTTCTTTTTCAATATTTTTATGCAATCAAGTGGGCCAAACATTATTTTTTTTTTGAGTTGAAGCGTGTTTGGCAAGGCGCCTATTTTTGGAAACAAAACAACATTCACAAAAAGCTAATTTATTGACATTTCGCGTACTTGGTATTGTTTTTATTTGTTCGGGGGAAAATGGGAGTGTCGCGAATTAGATTAACCTACAGCGTACAGGGAATTAATGTCTAAAGGGAAATTATGTTCATTAGCAATTAATTTGTTGTTTTTTCTTGTGTCGTTTCAGATAAAAGTAGTGTTAAAAGTAATTCAAGTCAGAATGCGTCAACGACGACGACGACTGTAGCGAACGCAGCAGTGCACAATGTGACGGCGAAAGATCCGAAGAGCAAACAAAGCAATGACGCTGCAAAGGTTGTGCGCACAAGTGACATCTACCGCCCCGGATTCACGGAAGCCAGTGCCGATTTGTGCAAAAATAGCGGCGAGCAGCTGCGACTTTTGATCCTCATCATGTCGGCGCCCACGCATCACGAGCAACGCCTTGCCATCCGTCAAAGTTGGGGACATTACGGCACCCGACGTGACGTCGCCATCGGTTTTATTCTCGGCCAGACTGAAAATCAGGCGCACGAAGATGTGCTCGCCGCCGAGCAATACATGTACAACGACTTGGTGCGCGGCCACTTTGTCGACAGTTACAACAATTTGACGCTCAAGACAATTTCGTCGCTCGAATGGGTCGACACGTATTGCCCGAATGTCTCGTTCTTCCTCAAAACGGACGACGACATGTTCATCAATGTTCCTCGCCTGCTGCAATTCATCGAGAAGCATCACAAAGACAAACGGACCATTTATGGGCGTCTCGCGAAAAAATGGAAACCGATTCGCAACAAAAAATCCAAATATTACGTGTCGCCGCAGCAGTATTTCCCGACAATTTTTCCGCCTTTCACCACGGGACCCGCGTATCTCATTACGAGCGACGCTATCGGCGACTTGTACCGCAAATCGCTGAATCAGACGTACTTGAAGCTCGAGGATGTCTACACGACGGGCATCGTGGCGGAACTTCTCGGCATCAAGCGCCTGCATGTCACGGAATTCATCAATCGACGCATTGCTTTTAATCAGTGCAACATCAAGAAAGCAATTAGTCTGCACATGATTAAGCCGACGGAACAGTTCGATTTGTGGAAAAAACTACTAGATAATAGTGTACAGTGCAAGTGATAGGCCAAAAAAAAAACTAATTGAAACTGAAATTATAAATTTATATCGTTTGATTTAGCGGATTTACTTATAAAATTATTTATAGAAAATATTTTAGAAAAAAAATATCATAGGTGACATTTAAAACAATTTGAATAAAACACACATTTTACGTTTTAAGCCAAATTCTAAAAAAAAAATCTTTAATTTTTTACCTTTAAACGTCAAAAATGGCTTCAAATAAGAAATTTTACTCATAAAATACAAAAAAAATCTTTATTCTAACAATAAAATTGTAAATAAAATAGATAACCAACACATTTAATTAAGATAAAATTTGAGCAAATCATTTACGGAAGACTATTTTCAAGATTCTAATCACAGGTGCTTCAAACAATAGCGAAATTACCAAAGCGAACATAAATGATAGCACCGCATTTCCCAAGAAAGTCGTCATCTGAAAGATAAAAAGTATGATTTTTAGTGAAATTTAGCTCGTTCCTAATTTATTTAGAACTTTTAGTCCTAAAAATTTATTTTTTCTGAATTGATAATAATTTTATTAAAAATATTTTTCATATAAAATAATTTAATTTAAGTAATTTATGAACTTTTTAAGTTATTTTCATTAAAAATTATTTTTTAAAAATTCTCAAAAAAAAATCTTGCTTAAATTAATATTCGAAACAGAATTTTAAAAAAAAATTTAAAATATTTAAGTCAAAAAATTTTAATTTTTCATCAAATTTTTACTTTTTGGATTTTAGAATTTTAAAATGGGACAAAAAGTTCAAAATAAAAACTGAAGTCATCTAATGCGAAACAAAAAAACTTACGATCATTGCATGTGTCATCGAAATCGGTCCTTGTTGTTGAAACGATGTAACAACCATAATTACCGGATGAATCAAATAGGCGCAATACGTAAGACGACTCAATGGTAAAAATCCTCTGTAGGACAAAAAGCTGTTTATGGGTCTCGCCAATCCCCAATAGCACGATAAGCAAATCCAAACAAGTCCAACGCCCCAAGCTAAAATTTATTAAACATTTTTTTAACTAAAAATCGATGAGAAATAATCCCAAAAGTTACCTGTGTGTCCCATTCCGACATAAAAAGCGGTTGCCAATACGCTCAATTGTCCCTTCCATACGCCAAAAATGAGCACAAACAAAAGTCCGAAAGACAAAAACCATAAAATCACGTTCAGCAAGAAGGAAATTTTCGGTGCTCTCCTCTTTCGCACGATAATGTAGCCAGTTATCATGCCGACGATATACGGACCCATGCGTTGCCACGGTTTGTCGTACAAAATATCGAACGATTCAAAGGGATCTGCTACTTTGTGGATGTAGTTGAAGTGGATTGAGACAAAAATGGCAACGACCCACGATGACATGAGCAACACAACGACCGTGATGGCGGATACTTTGAAGAATCTACAATGTATGACAAGGAATTTGCATGAAAACTCATAAAATAATCACAAAATCTCGCGTTACCGTTTCGAAAGAATCAGCAGAATAATCGCAACAATGTAGAATTGCATGTCATTTGCCATGTACCACGACCAAATCATGCACATTTCACGGAAGGGATACCAATTATTCACGTAGAAAATGTTGCGATACCAGTATTTGTTGCACGTAATGTGATCGATAATGCTAGGTTGGAACACGGAACGATCGAACGTCCATTTAAGGGCGAGCTCGTTGGTAACAATGACGAAGAAGTATGCGGGTGTCAAACGGATGTAGCGATAAATGATGGCAAAAACGGTTTCATTAACGGCATTCGGAAGCTTTGTGGTACGAACTTGCTTGACGCCATCCGAAGAATATGATGACTTGTAGTACAGATAAACTATTAAGACACCGCTGATGAAGAAAAATGTGTCAACGGAAAATGTGGCGTTACCGACAATTTGATATGTGAACGATCGTTCGGCGATTTTGCGACTATGCTGTAAAAAAATCAATTTTAGTTGAAAAAATTTCATATTTTTAAAATAATTTACCCGATTTTCTCCCACAGCGAAGAGTTGAAGATAAGTATGAACCATAATTGTCCACATCAAGGACAATAATCGCATGCCATGAACACATGTCAAAGCATCCTACAAAGAAATTTCGCTCAAAAATGATTTTTTATGGAAAATTTAGAAAAAAATTCTTACTGGATCACTTTTTTCTACATTACAGATACTTTGCATGTTGCCTCGCAAGCCAAAACAAATCAAAAAACGGCTGAAAATGTTCAAACTTCTCGTGCTAAGTTCAATTTCGTGCCCATTTTTCATTGGTTTTCCACTTTTTACGGCATTTACATCGATATTGTTGTTCTCCTGTCCCATCCGATACATTTCCATCTGTTTATTTTCCGTCGTTGTCTTCTTCGTTTGATCAATATCACGTTTATGGACTCTTGAACTGCGTCTCCGTTCGACGAGATCATATCCCTTGCCAAGTAAAATTGATTCGTAGATGCTTGCAACGAAAGTTATGCACACCAAGATCGAGACAACCATGCTGAGACAAGAAAAAATGATGAAATTGAGGTTCATTGCATAAATTTCAGCGTTAAAACTTACATCAACATGAAATATTTGGGATCTTTTTGTATTTGATAGTCACCGGGAACACGTCTGACGTTGAAAATGTTCAAGCCCGTTTTGTAAGCTGTGTTGGAAAGTACTTGCGCAGCAGGATCCAGCCTTAAAATTGTATAAATATCCTCAATTTCGCAGGATTTTGGTAAACATTGACCCAGTTGGAGTAATTTTGCCTTAAAAAATATTGAAAAAAATGTATTATTTTGCTTTTTTAATTGAAAATTTTCTTACCTCAGTGAAATACGGATCCATTCGCACCAAAATTTTAATCATATAGAAGCTCATTTCCGGTAGACGTTCAATTTGACCCAATTCTCTGCTCTCCAAATTCACTTCGTCGCAAAATGTTTTGCTTCCCATCCAAAAGTCGTTGCCAAAGAAGTAGATGCCGCCATAACGACCCGATGAATCGCTCGCTTTCAATGCTACAGGCACGCCATTTCTTACTTTTCCGAGATAATTTTTCATATCTTTCCCACATTGATCCGAAACGTTCGCTTTTATCTTCTCCGCGTCCCACAAATGATGATCGTACATGTTGATGAAGAGATGAAAATTGTGAAAATGCAGGTAAGAAGACTTCATAATCGGCATATTTGTAACATTTTCAGCTTTTTTGTATTTTTTCACTTTTGGAACGCGAAAAATGTGATCCGGCTTCAAATCGGAAGTGTCATTTTTAGTCGAAGACACGGCATCTGTCGAGCTCTCGGGAAAGACAAACGAATCAAAATCGTCATTCAAGTCGGAATTGTCGTTATTGATGAGCGACGAGACGCCTTGTAACGTTTCGTCAACGAGTCGATCTTGCAAAGCTTCCAAGTCGTCAGGATTAAATTCGTATTCAGATCCGCTTGTGGAGAAGCCTGGTACGGCATTTGCTGTTTTTGAGTCCACAATCATTGGGTTCATCATACCTTTGCCATCCCACAGGGAAATTGGCTTTGGGTAGTTGTTGTTCACGATGATGGGCGTTGTTTCGTTCGTTTTGTTCTGTTCTTCGGCTTTGATCACGCAAATTGTTGCCGCAATGAATAGTAATGTAATTTTTTTCTTCATTATTTTTTTTATTTTTATTTTTAGGTAATTTCATGCACTTTTTAACTCTTAATTGAGTAATATTTGAAGGAATCTTCGTGAATGACGTCGATTTTTTGTTTTTGTAATTTAGATATTTATTGATTCATTTTTTTGCACTTTTGTAACGCACCTTCGTGTTTTTTTTTGCTTGTTTAATGCGTTGTTAGATAACGATCACTTTGGTTTGTATTCCTGTTGATTTTAAAATTTTATGTTTAACATCAATATTGTTCATGAAATTTTTAAAATGATTCTAGATTGTTGGTAAAATTGCGACTTTACAAAAAAAAAAAAAAAATTTTTTTTTTGAAAAATTATCGTTTTGGAAAGAATTTAAATATTTCTATTAAAGAAAAAATAAATTTAAAAAAATAATTTAAAAAAATTGTTGAAAATAATTAATTTAAAAAAATATAAAAAATCTTCTTCTCTGAATGTTTAAATTAAATTGTCTTTAAAATTAAATTTAAATAAAAATTTAATTAATAAAAAAATTCAAAATAATTTTTTTAAAGAAAGATTAGATTTTTCAAAGAAAGATTAAATTTTTCAAAGAATTTTTTTTTCATAAAATCGTAATTTAAATTTTTTTTTCAAAAATTCAATAAAAATTTTTAATAAATATTTTTTTAATAAAATGATAAAATCGCAAATAATTTAAAAGTCCAGCTAAAAATATTTTTTTATATTTAAATTAAAATATTTTTTAAATTTTTTAAAAAATATTTTCTTTTGTTAACTTTGACATTTTTTCAAAAAGGAATTTTTAATATTTTTTTTTTGCAAAAAATGCCATTTGACACATGCGATGACAGTAGAAAAGTTATCAGAGCAACTTCTGATCTTTTTTATTAGCTGCTTTCACTTTCTAAACACAATTTCTGGTTTCTGAATGTCTCTTGCATCATTGCATGTGTTGTTGTTTGTTGCTGCATTTACCGGAATTTAAGCAAATAAACAAATAAAAATAAATAAAAAACACACGAAATATTGGATTTCACCACATCGACACTGTAGGCTTAACATATATGCAAAAAAATATCTATGCTCAACTAATGCATCCAAGATATTGCGCGATTTGCAATGCTTGAGGACACACATAAAAAAAACTATAAAAACTCGTGGTTCGGAAGAATTTTTCACGCACCATCAGTTTTTCTAATCTTGAAATTTTGTCAGAAAAAAAATCTATGGAGACTTTGACTTTACTCGTTACAAGAAAAAAAATTGCACATTTTCCTTACATTTAACAAATTATTACGTCACTAACGAGTTTTTCACTCATTCCATCCGTCTCACTTCTTCGTAACACTGCTCGTCGTCGTAATCCAACGTAATTTTTAATGAATGAAGAAGTAAATAGCGCGAACGAACGAGAGTAGACACCGATTGCCTGTAAGTATACTGAAATTTTTTTTCCGACTAACGTTATTTTCACTTTTATTATTAATGTTTTATTTTTTTTTTTTTTGATCCGCGCAGTTCAATAGACAAGTTGCAACTGAAACTGACCAACAAATGCAATTTTTGTGCACTGTCTGCGATCGTCTGAAAATTCAAGAGGGAGAGGAGTTGTTGGCAATTCGTGTGCATTCGAAGGAGTTTTTATGGCGTTAAGTAATGCTTGGATGTCTCCGCGCGGTAAATATCTAATAAGATAAATTACTTACATGCAAAAAGTGCAATGGACACTTACGAGGGGAAATGTCTATCACAAAAGTGGTTTTCAACTATATGGATTAAAGTTTTTTTTTGTGTATTTAGATGAAAAATGGAAGAAATGACTCAAAAACGAGCTTGAAATATACTTTTGACGAGCTATGATCGTTCGTGTCATGCACAGATCATTCATTGATAAAAGTAAATTCAGCGATTTATTGCAACATGTTGTGTTTACGGATGCAATTTGAACGTTTTTGTGGTAAAGTGCATTATTGGCGCTTAAATAAATGATCCTCTAGTTCGTAAAAAGTAAGGATCGTCTTGAAATTGGTTCTTTTTGGTAATTATTTAGATAATATAACATAAAACTAAAAAAAATATTTGAAATTATTTTATTTTTTCAGATGACGCGATGCTATGATTTGATATCGAAAACAACAAAGAAGCATGGCAGATGTAAGTTTAAGCTATAAAATGAAACATAATGTAGAAAAGGCAAAAATTATGAGAAAAGGATACATCTATGAACTATTAATGAAAGATATTGAAGTAAATCGAAAAAATTAATTTATACGTTAGGGTGTTCCAAGACCGTTTTCTGTTTCGCGTTTCCTCCCCCATCATTTTTATCAAAAATCACCATGGGGGATATAGAAATTTTATATAGATTTTGAAATACTTTTTCATACTAAATGACTTAAGAAATCAAGTTTTTCTAGCTTTTTTAGCGATATTTAAGCTATTTTTCAACAAGTTTGGCATTTTGCACTATTCAAAAGGTTATTTCGATTAAGAAATCAAGAATTAATTTATTACAAAAAAAAAAAACGATCAAAAACTGTGTCAAAGCCATTTTTGTCAAATCTTGCTCCAAATGGATAAAAATTTGTCAGAGGGCTCTAATTTATCATTTTTAATCATTTTATAACTCAAAACTGCCAAAAAATTGAAACTGAAAAAAAATTTTTTCTTTGACATAGTTTTGTTTTAAAAACTAAATCAAGAGCAAAAAAAACTTTGTCAAAAACTGTGTCAAAGCATTTTTTGTCAAATCTTGCTCCAAATGGATAAAAATTTGTCAGAGGGCTCTAATTTATCATTTTTAATAATTTTATAACTCAAAACTGCCAAAAAATTGAAACTGAAAAAATTTTTTTTCTTTGACATAGTTTTGTTTTGAAAACTAAATCAAAAACTATGTCAAAAACTGTGTCAAAGCATTTTTTGTCAAATCTTGCTCCAAATGGATAAAAATTTGTCAGAAGGCTCTAATTTATCATTTTTAATCATTTTATAACTCAAAACTGCCAAAAAATTGAAACTGAAAAAAAATTTTTTCTTTGACATAGTTTTGTTTTGAAAACTAAATCAAGAGCAAAAAAACTGTGTCAAAAACTGTGTCAAAAACTGTGTCAAAGCCATTTTTGTCAAATCTTGCTCCAAATGGATAAAATTTGTCAGAGGGCTCTAATTTATCATTTTTAATCATTTTATAACTCAAAACTGCCAAAAAATTGAAACTGAAAAAAATTTTTTTCTTTGACATAGTTTTGTTTTGAAAACTAAATCAAGAGAAAAACTAAATCAAAAACTGTGTCAAAAACTGTGTCAAAGCCATTTTTGTCAAATCTTGCTCCAAATGGATAAAATTTTGTCAGAGGGCTCTAATTTATCATTTTAAATCATTTTGTAACTAAAAACTGCCAAAAAATTGAAACTGAAAAAAAATTTTTTCTTTGACATAGTTTTGTTTTGAAAACTAAATCAAGAGAAAAACTAAATCAAAAACTATGTCAAAAACTGTGTCAAAGCAATTTTTGTCAAATCTTGCTCCAAATGGATAAAAATTTGTCAAAGAGCTCTAATTTATCATTTTTAATCCTTTTATAACTCGAAACTGCCAAAAAATTGAAACTGAAAAAAAAAAAAATTCTTTGACATAGTTTTGTTTTGAAAACTAAATCAAAAACTATGTCAAAAACTGTGTTAAAGCATTTTTTGTCAAATCTTGCTCCAAATGGATAAAATTTTGTCAGAGGGCTCTAATTTATCATTTTAAATCATTTTGTAACTAAAAACTGCCAAAAAATTGAAACTGAAAAAAAATTTTTTCTTTGACATAGTTTTGATTTGAAAACTAAATCAAGAGAAAAACTAAATCAAAAACTGTGTCAAAAACTGTGTCAAAGCCATTTTTGTCAAATCTTGCTCCAAATGGATAAAAATTTGTCAAAGAGCTCTAATTTATCATTTTTAATCCTTTTATAACTCAAAACTGCAAAAAGAGCGAAACAGAAAACATCCTTACGTTAGTTAAATTTGTTCACTTTATCGTTTAATTTTTCAATTACCTAATTGTTAAACTCTAATAGCTTAACCTTTTAATAAAATTAGTTCAATGTTATTTTATAATGATTTAATATTTTTAAACAGAATAAAAAAATAGGTTGTTTACTAATGATAAAAATTCATATTTTTATTGCTGCTTTGGACCAAAAAACAACAAAAAATACTTCATATTACCTACTTCGTGTTACCTAATCATTTATTTTAAGAATTTTTAAATATTTGTAAGAATTTTCACCAAAATGCAAAAAAAAAATAAAACTACGAATTAATTCCAGCCAATAATTAACTTTTTTTCATTATGAATAATTTTCAAACTCCAAATTTCAATTTTTCTTGTATTTGGTGAAAATTCTTATACAAACATAATTTTAATTTTTTTTTCTTAAATTCCATTTAATTATTATTAATTTAAACGATAATAAAATGTTGTTTGTTGTTTCCTGGCCCAAACCTGCAATTTTTATCATTAGCGAACAACCTATTTTTTTTATTCTGCTTAAAAATATAAAATTATATACAATAACAATTTAACATTAAGCTAATTATGTTTCAATATTAAACTGTTACAGTTAAACAATTAATTGAACAAATTAAACGGTTAACTAAACAAAGTTCAATCTATACATCTAACTTTAATTTTTTTTAGTTTTGATTGAAAAGCTCCAGAGCTCAGTTGCGACTAAACTTTCTCCAAAAAGGTTCAAAAATGGTTTCATTTGATCGAATTTGGAAGTTAATCCAGGAATCTGACATCACTTTTGGAAGTTTTTTGTTCACCAAAGAGGCTCAAGTAAAATCACCCTCAGTCATTGTAAAGCTATTAAAGCTACAAACGCCTTTAAATGCATTTTTAATTGCGTTTGGTATGATTTCAACAGTTGTCATGACAAATTTCAACATTACAAGTGTCATCTTTTGCCTTACCGTTTCGGTAACATCTTGTGGCTTTTTCTTATCATACTGGATTCTCATTATATCGAGACAAGGCATTAAGGATCTTCTGGAATGGTGTCGAAAATTGTATGACGTCAACAGAAAATTCCAAGGTGAGGTCAAGGTCATTGCGGAAAATCGTCTTGTTCAAACCGAAGCATTTACTGTAAAAGTTTTCAAATGGATTCGTAATTTACTGCTGTTTAACGGGATATTTTGCTGTACCGGAGGAAGTATAATTTCATTCTTTCTACCGGATGACATTGTACCAAAATTCGAAATACCTGTGCCTTTTATGCTGCCTTTTCCGGATCAACATACTTGGATTTGCTTCATCACAAGTGTCGTAGTTTGTCAGATAGCTTTGGTTTATATCGCATTAGGCATTATTTTTTTGAGTTTCCTTTTTCTTTGCATCACTCTTCACATTTTGGGATTTTGTGACGTCATTTTGGAATCCATTGAGGAAATGAAGAACGATCTGGAAGCAAGAACTGAAGAAATTCGTGAAAGTTACGCAGAAACCTCGACAGCATTACCATTTTTGCGACAAAAAGTCCCATTGAACGACAAAAAATTCGAAAATTGGATCAAATGTATCACGAGCATGATTGTGGATGTCAATACAGTGATCCTAAAAATGTACAGAATTTTCACGTATCTCGCGCTGATTATTGAAATCGTTTCTTTGTCGAATTTATTCTTGACTGGATTGATAATTATCATTGTAAAGTCACAGTATTTCTTTGCCGTTTCTGGAAATGTTTGTTTAGTCATACTTTTTGGTACTTGTTACATCAATGAAGTGATTCGTGATAAGTTTGACGAAATTGAAGAAGCTCTTTATGACTTGCCATGGTACGCGATCGATGTGAAACATCAAAAGATTTTGTTGGTTATGCTGCAATGCGATAAAATTCAATTGGGACTCACGGCAGCTGGTATTCACGAGATGACAATTGAACGATTTGGGACCGTCTTGCAGGCTGGTTACAGTAATTTGCTCGTTTTAAAGGATTTTATTCATCGTTTCACCTAAAATGTCAATAATTTATAATAATAAATAATTTATAAATAAATAATTTATTGAAAAATAGATACATTTTCAACACTTAAACCGCTTAAAGATACAAAAATTTTGCACAAATTGCTTAATTATGTAATAAAAAACACATATTGAAGAAAGCACAAAAAGTAAGAATTTTTATCAAAAATTTTTTAAAAATTATTTTTATCACACATATAAGTAATTGTCAATTTATGTCAAATTTTTAAGAATTTTTTCCGTACTTTTCTTATTGGTCAATTTTTACTCAAATTAAAAACAGAAATTTTTTTCACATTAAATTTTTTGTGGTTTTAAGCCACAAAATGGTTGAAAATGAAAAAAATCAAATGAAATAAAATTAAAAAATTTTTTTTAATAATTTTAAATAAATTTTTTAAGAAAGTATTTTTTAAAATAAATTTAACGTTTAAAACATTTGAAAAAAAAATTACCTCAAGTCACTTGATACAACAATAAACCGCTTCAAGTTTCCCCAATGATAAAAAATTACATCGTCACACTCGCTCAATGTGTAAATCGCGTAACATACGTAGCCCAGTTCGAAAGTAACAAGTTGTTCTGTTACAAACAGCGGCATGTAAAAAAAAAACAAATCAAAAATAAACAAAATTTTATAATAAGATGGAAGTTTCTCCCGCTGAAACGGAAGAATCACAGTTTTCCTGTGAGCATGTTTTCATCGGAGCTCATCACAGTGGCGAAACGTTATTACTTGCAACGGAAAATTCAATTACTTTTTGGTGTGACAATTTTGAGGGCAGTGAGAAGAAAAGCATGACGTTAAAGTCGGAGGACATCACAAAAGTTGTTTTTTGCCATTCGAAAAAGGCAAAAATGTTATTTCTCTATCCTTTGCCATCCGTTATAGCAAACATCAAACAGAGCTTGGGCTTGAGCGATGAGCAAATGAGAGTGCCAACCATCACATCGAGCCTCAAAAGGATTGGAATTGTGCTGCAAGTGTCGGCGCACACGGAGAAATTGTGTGAAATTCTCGAAAAATTCGCTGAAACAAAGTTCGATGAGATCTCGTGTATCGAAGCTAAAGATTTACTTGAGAATTATCAAAAATACTTACCTGCTGACTATCTGGAAGAAGTAGTTTCGCCAACGAAGCCGAAACAAGTGACAAATAACGAAAATTCGAATGTCCGAAGAATATTGACATATCCTCCGACAAGCAGCAGTGGTCGACACATCTCACTTTTCCTCAACGATTTCATGGATTTAGCGCCAAAGACGTATTTAAACGATGCCATAATCGATTTGTACCTGCAATACGTGTTAATGGAACTCGTTTCGCCCGAAATGCGTGAAAGAATTCACATTTTCGACAGTTTTTTCTGGAAAAAGTTGAGTACAAAATGCTCCGATGAGGAAACTGGCAAGATGTCAGCTGAAGAAACGTCCCTTCAAAAGTACCAACGAGTCGCCAAGTGGGACGAGAAAGTCAAACTCTTCGAAAAGGACTTTATTTTCGTGCCAATTAACATCAACGAGCATTGGTTGCTGGCTGTTATTTGTTTCCCATACCTCATGGAACAAAAATTGAACTTTGAGACAGGCGAAGAAATCGACCCGAAATTCCTCAAAAGTGTTCCCGTGAAGCAAGCATGTCTTTTGATCTTCGATTCGCTCGGTATTGATCGTCCGAATGTGTCGAAAGCGCTGCGGGAATATTTGCGACATCGATTTTTGGCCGAAAAACAAGACGATTCGCCAAATTGTGAGTTTTCATCGACTGTGATGCCAGGTTGTTATGTGAAAGTACCGCGTCAGAAAAATTATTTCGATTGCGGCGTGTTTTTGTTGGAGTACGTGGAACATTTTTGTTTGCATCCAATTAGCGATTATCGAACTCCAATCAAGGGCCTTGAAAAATGGTTCACCCAAGAACACATTCGGGGCAAACGAAAGTACCTGAGAGATCTGATAGTTACTTTGGTAGAAAAATATGAACCGGAAAATCTTCCGCTGCCGGATATTTACTTCGGCGACGACGAAGAAGTAACGAATGGTGAATTGATGGAAGTCGATGAAATTGAAAAATCTGTGAAAGAAGCAAATAATGAAACTCAAGTTCCTTAAAAAAAAATTAGAATAAACTAATTTTTGCACATTTTTCGAATAAACTTTTAAATTTCTATATTTTTTTTTATTTTTAGGCGAAAAATTGTTAGAAATGGAGAAATTTTGGGACATTTCGTGATGAAATGAAGCTCCTTGAGGCAGTTTTCATTGCCTGACACGACTCAAAATTGCTTTTATCTTCTTTTTTGCACGAAACACACGTCGGTAGATAACTGAACATCTAATAAAATTGATTAAAGCAATTTCTTTTTCAACCTTCTCACACGCTTACACCGAAAAAAGTCGAGACACACAACATTTAACCTTTTCTAAAAATATTTTTACCATCATTCACATGCGTTTTACTCTCGATATTTTTTCACCGAAGAAATTAAAGAAAAAAAACCAGGCCAAAATTAGACAAATGCCTATTGTCTTACTCTCGCGCGCCGCAACTTTACCTAGTTTTCCTTCTCCATCTGTTTATTTTTCGAGCATTTAAGACAATTAATTACCTTGACTCGACTTGTCTGGTAGCAGCAACGAGCAACGATGAGATGTAGATTATGCAAATTAATTTTCTAACATGACTTTCTTAATTTGCACGGGTTGGTTGAGATGTCGTCGTGCATCAGCGAGTCAACCTTTCTTCGTCGATCGGAATTTTATTTAAACTTCATGTCAAATGCGAGACAAGTAGGTGGGTTTTGCAGCAGCAAGAAAATCTGATGTGTTACGCAGTTGACGTCATAATTACAAAGGCGATTGATTTGCATTTTTAACAAGAAAATTTTAATCTACTTTGTTCGATTGTGGCTTGATGTGTTAGAAGAATACGCAACAAAGAAAATCACGCAGTAATTGTAGTTCTTGTGCGATTCATTTCCATCACCTTTAGGCAGAACTTTACGGTGAATTTGCATGCGTTAGTTCACATGTGGCGTAAAGAGTTGAGAATTTTGCTACCTACAAGTGTTATGGGAATGGAATGATATGGGTTTCTTTTCATACAAAGAATTTAATTATATTAATGTTTTTATGAGATTATATTTTTTTAGAATTTACGGTGATATTTTTTATAAGAAATTAATTTTAAATTCAGTCTCCAATATTTAGAATTAAAAAATGAATTGTTTATTTATTTTTTTTGTATTTTTATTAATTCTTATTTTATTAAATTTTAATTTAATTTTATAAAATTTACTTTTTCAATTTAAAAATAAAAAATTTATAAAAATTAATGAATTAATTTTTAGTTGCTTAATTTTTTTTAAATATTTTTTTTTATTAAATAATTTTTTTATATTAAAATTATAATAATTGTATTTTTATTAAATTGTAATTGTATTTTTTTAAATTATTAAAACAAAAAATTTATATTGAATTATGTATTTAATAAAAAAATATTTTATTAATTTATTTCTATTTTTCATCAATTGGATTAATAAAAATTTAAAAAAAAAATATTAAATTATTTCTAAAATTAAAACTTAAAAATTAATTAATTTATTATTTAAATTTAAAAATTTATTATTTAATTAATTATTTTTAAAATTAATAAATGTTTAAAAATATTTTCTTAATTTAAATGATTTAATTTTAAAATTTTATAAATAAACTCAAAACTAATTAAAATTAACTTTTACGAAAAATTTCGTTGAAAGAATTAAATTAAATTAAATTCGTTCTTAACACTCAATTTAACTCAAATTAGAATAAAAAAATCTTCTCGTGTTATTATTACTTCAAAAAACTTTCCCGTTAATGATCAAAAATTACATATTTTCAACATATTATAAACTTCTACTTCTATTTCCCTTATGGCAATGCTTTAAATTTAGCACGAAATCGACACGAACTTCTAAAAATTAAATAAAACAAAAAAGAATAAAATAATCTCTTGTTGTTTCTTAATAAATAATAATTATTATATTTACGTATCTGTGCTACAACTTTTTTTT
This sequence comes from Culicoides brevitarsis, assembly GCF_036172545.1. Taxonomy (NCBI): domain Eukaryota; kingdom Metazoa; phylum Arthropoda; class Insecta; order Diptera; family Ceratopogonidae; genus Culicoides; species Culicoides brevitarsis. The sequence continues at coordinate 33,647,704 of NC_087085.1, read as the reverse complement.
TATTTATTTAATAATAATCGTCCAAGCATTTCTAAATAACAATAAAAAGTGATGCGAACGATGATGAATGATTTTCATAAAAAAAAACGAAAGAAAGAATGAAGATTTGTTCTCCATTCACCAATTTCGCCAACTACAAAATGTTCAACAACATTGTAAATACTTTGCGGCATTTTTGACACCATCCTGTGGCATCTTTCTCTTTTATATTTGTTAAATTTTTATTATTTTTTTTTTTCGCAAATCGTGATATTTATGCATACATAATAGGTCTTACAATTAACACTGACCGTTATTTGATGTACTTGGAATTTTCTGCGAACTCCAATGGAGAATTCTTCTATGAGATGACCAAAAAATCTTCTAATCTTACATTTTAATCCGCTTGCGTGCCTCTTGTTTTACACACTCAATTATGGGATTAGCGTGTTTTGTGTTTGTCTTTCACTTGATTTTGATTGATCACGAGTGAAGTGCCATTAATCCGTTTTTTTTGCTGAAAGAAATTGTAGAACAAAAGATTTTTTTTTTAATTAATTAGAAGACAAAAAATATTAATATTAATTTGTTATGACACCAATTCATTCATTTTTATAGAAATGAATTATTCATGTGTTAAGATAAGAAATGTTGATAATGATATTTATTTTAGAACGACAGGAAATTTGCAAGTTTTTTAAGTAGAAAATTATGTGTGTTAGTGTAAAAAAACGATAAACTTCCTGTTTTTAATGACCATTTTGGAATATCATCGCTACCATATGATTATCTTCAGATTAAATTAGTTTTTCAAAAGTGTGCCATTTCTTTTTCTTCTTTTATTCACTTTATTTCGTTTCATTTCGTTTTTATTTCAGTAAAAATCGCTGAATTTTGTTTAAATCTTTTTTTTATGTGTCGTTTCGTTAACATTTAACCTACAAAGTTTGTTTATTTTTATTTTATGGTTTATTGCTAGGTGGTATGATTACAAATTGTTTCACATAAGAACGTCGTGAATTTATTTTTTTCACGACAAATTCATATTTATGCCGAGTTTTCGATTTTTTTTTCTCATTTTTTCTAGGTGACGTGATGTGACGACAAAAAAGGGAGACAAAATATGGGTCAGAACTTCACCGTTCAGCAAAATTTCTTTAGAAGGAGAAAAGCAAGTAGTTGCAAGTAGTGTGGTCGTAAATCATCATTCAAGCCATATTGCGTTGGAGATGCAGCGAAAAAGAGCCATTTGTTGATGATTCACGGAGATTTCGCTGTTATATTTATTTATTAAAAGTTGAAATGTTGTACGTGCAACATGCAATGCGATTCAAATAATTTGATAAAAGTTTCAATTTTCAAAAAGATGAATCGCTTTTCTAACATTAATTGACATTTTTTGCTCGATCGGAGTGTATTTAATGCCATCGCAGGTTAGTTAACTGTCGTAGATCGGTAACTCGTTGTCGAGATAGTTCATGCGGTAGTTGCTACTGTTTGTCATGTGGCAACAAAATATATCTTGTCGAATGTCGTTTTGTGTTGGCAAAGCTATCGCTGACGTAGATCATAGAAAGAAAAAAATATTTGAGGAACGTGTTTTTTTTATTTTTTTAGAGAATTTTAATTCTAATATTTTTTTTTTTTCAATTTTTTGTTTTTATTTTTTTTTTCTAATATTTTTGGAATATTTTTTTTATTTTTTTGAATATTTTAAGAATTTATTTATTATTTTTTTTTAAATTGTAATTAAATTAAGTTTTTATTTTATAAAAAATAAATTATTTAATTTTAATTAAAATTTATTTTTATTTAATTATTTTTTTTTATTTTAATTCTTTTTTTTATTTTATTTAAAGTTTTTAAATTTTTTCCAAATTTTTTTTTTAAATATTTGTTAAAGGAATTTTTAATTAAAAAATATTTAGGTATTTTCTATAAAATTAAGTAAGAAACTGATCAAATCAATCTGAAATCGATTCATAAAATAATTCATAGCTTCTCAAGTATATTATTAAAAAATTTAGAAAAATGCTTAAAACAAACAAAAAATATTAAAAAAAAACACTTGAAAGTATGTTTTGGTTGTTGTCAACGAAAAGTATTATTTTCGCCAACGTCAAGTGTTTGAACAGATGCTTTGAAAAAAAAAATAAAAAAGTAAAATATTAATTTCCCTTGTCCCTCGGATTAGTAACAACGATCAGTTTTGTATCAAACTTCGTCGAGTTTTGATTAAAAATGAAACTTTTCTTACCAATTTTTGCAATTTGTGCTTTCGCACTGCCAGTAAGTATTTTAATTTTTATTTTTTTCATCAAATTGATTCAAATTTTAATTTTTTTTTCTTTCACAGTGTTCTCATGCGTTTTCCAACTTTACAGAAACCATTCTGGATATTCACATTAACTTCGAAACTCATGTTCATTATATTTTGGAAAACATGTTTTACACTTCTATGAATTGTCACTTAATGGCATTTGATTTTGAAACGATCTACCTAAATGGCTCCCATCCGGATGTCATAAAATATCTTCAGGAAGAAAAACAAAATTATCTGCCATGGTGCCTTGAAATTGAAACAGCCAAAAATGCGACTCAAGCAGCCATCAGAGAGAAAATGCATTGCGCCTTTGACGAGAATCGCGCAAAGCTCGGTGAAAGTATTGAGCTCGGTCATAACCGAATTACTGAAATTTTGGATGCCAAGCTTTGTAATGAGACGAAAATACACGAAGCCATAAATCAGCTCGAAATTAGATTGAACTATACTTTGCATCATTTTGACCATTTTATTCAAAGTGTTGAAAATTCACACCAAAATATGCTGCATTATTTAATTCAAGAATTTTATTACCAAGTGTATGAGATGGCAAAAGAAGGAAAAGAGGATGCTTTGTCAAAAATCAAGCTTGTATGACTCAATTTTTGAAATTCTTTAAAAAAAATTTAAAATAACTTTTTTTTAGCACGAGATTATCCATTTGAATGAACTAAGGAGATCCCATTTGCAACAATATGAGACTGCGAAATGGTACACTGAAACCATTGACAATCATTTTTACGATCGGATTAACCATGAAGTTGAGGAACTTGTTTCTGAAGAGATTGTGAAAGCAGTTAAAGCTATTTGTTTATCAACATCTTCTTAAATTTTACAAATCATAAGTTATTACGGGGAATAAAAATTGTAGAAAAGCTTAAAAATGCCCAATTTTTATTAATTTTTTCAAGATTTCCCAAATTTTGTATTTTTTCAATGAATTTTTTAAATTTTCTTTTAATTCTGTTGTCAAATGAGCCGAAATTCATAAAAAAATATTTTTATAATGTTGTCAACGTAGCGATTTTTTGTCCCAAGTTTCATATTTGAACAGATATTTGAAACAGAAAAATCTTTAAAAATATATTTTGTATCTTATCAGCAAAAAAACTTAGTCTTTGATCACAGCTCGACGAGTTAAAATGAAGTTTTCCTTAATATTTCTGGAAAATTTTTGCATCGGTGCTTCCTGTAATATTTTATTATTTTTTTATTATTTATTTTTTTTTATTATGAATATTTTTCTATTTTGAGAACATTTCTTTAAAAATCTATCAAAAATCGATTTTAATAATTTTAATATAAATTTTTAATATTTTTAATTAATTATTCAAAATTTTTTTGTATTTTCAGAATAATAATATCAAAATTGTTCAATTGTTATCAATAATCTTATTATGTTCTAAAAAAAGATTTCTCACAAATAATTTGGCATCAAGAAACGAACCTCTTTGCATTTAAAAAAAAATTAAAATTTCTGGTTATTTTATCAATTTAACGAATCTTTAACCGTTTTTTTTTGTTTTCAATTTTTTTCATCTATTTTTAATTTATTTAATTAATTAATTTTCATATTTGAATAAAAATTAATTAATTTTTAATTAAAATAATTAAATTTTATTATTTTTGTTTTATTTATCAACTAATTATTTTACAATTTCAGATAATAAAAAAGCAAATAAATGGAAAGAAAAAGCAATGAATAAATTTGAATCAAATTCAGCATGAAGTCGTCGTAAAACCCTTTTATTGACTTAACTTTATTAAAAAAAAAACACGAAGTTATTGAGGTTAAGAACTACCTACGGAACATTCGCTGCTCCATATATAAGAAAGTGCGAAATATCTAGTGAAAAAATCTACAAATAATTCATGTTTTCGATTAACGAACGATATTTTTCGTGTAACAATTTGTAAAGTTATAACGATCTTTGATTGTGGCTAAAAGTTTATTTATTTGGTTTGAGTGAGTGAGAGATGACGATCAGGAAAACGAACGTTTGTACTTTTCCATCAGCATCGCATTCTCTCGCAAGACGAAGAAAGACGGAGAAAAGGTAATCTTGATTCTGTTCATGCTGATAGTTGCTTTGTGGTTTATTATGGAATGGATTTTATTTTATTCATTGTACATATTTGATAGATCGACCAATGTAGAACACACCACATCAATTTCCAATTCGACATTTATCTTACGGAGATCATATTGTGTTGCCAGATATTTTATTTATTTGTGCTCTTCTATCAAAGTTCAGGCCGTTTGCGTTGTTTTAGCTGGCAGTCAGTGCAAAAATGGGTTCGATGATTGATTTTTATTAGCAACGTTCGCTTGTTATTCACCTTTTATCATTTGTTTCACACTAGAATGCATCACCCGAGATCATCATCATCATCATCTCCATCCATAAATATGTTTATTTGATCTATCTCCCTGTTTTTTTTTACTCGCGTACGTTGTCGTTCGCCTTGCTGCGTGCAAGTGATGTGGAAAAAGTGCAAAGATGCATCTCGCTTGATCGATTGTTTCTTTTGTCTTGCCTTCGCACTGCTTTTTGCACTTTTCTCACTCACTCATGAACCTTAAAATAGATTACTTTTACCTTCTTGTTAATGCGTTGATGCGCTGGTGATCAGTCTAAGGGAAAAATACATGAATTCCAATAAAACAAAAAAACGTCTTATAATAATACACAACTCGCATTAAATAATATAAAAGAGAGTTACAAAAAAAAACTGCAATAATAATTTATTTAACATTGCCCATAGATATTATATGCAGCGAAATATTGGCATGGCATGAGATTGCACAAAAAAAAATATGAAAATGTGCATTAAAGGTCAAGGACTTTTGTTTCTCTTGATGAAGATGGAAGAGCTTCTTCGAAAATATTTTTTAATGACTTTGTGGAGAAAAAATTTCTAGAATAAATTATCATTGAATGTCAAAGTGATAAAAAGTCATAAAAAAATTAAGGTCGTTAAATTTACGAGAAACACGCGAAATGTGAGAGCAAAACATGAAAATACTTTTCTATTCGTTCTTGGAATTTTTCGAGCGTTTTTGTGCTTTTGAAACAAAGTAGTAATCGTAATTGATCTAAAAATGTTAAAGAAAAGGTCAAAATTGATGAAAAAATTATTTTGTGACTTTTAACACTTGTTACTTTCTAATTTTAGTTCTTTTTTATTGTAAAATAAATTAAAATTAAATTATGGACAATGTAAAAAATATTTTTATTTTAAAACGTTGTTTGGTTGTTTTTTAAATTAAAAAAAAATATGCAATAATATTTTAATAAAAAAAATAATTATTTAATATTAATAATTTAATTAATAATTTTTTTTTATAAAATAAAATAAATATTTAAAAAAAAATAATTTTTATAAATAACTTTTATTTTCAAATGAAAAAATATATTTAAGTTACAAAAATATTGTAATAAATTTTTCGAATATCCAAGTTTTAATATAAACAAAAAAAATAAAAATAAATAAAAATTTAATTTATAAAAATTAAATAATAAAATTAAAAAATAAAATTAAAAAATAAAATATAGTAATAAAATATATTTTAATAAAATTAAAAGAAAATTTAAATATTAAAAATTTTAAAATCAATTTTAATTTTTTTATTTTATATTTTTTAAGTAAAAATCAAATTAAAATTTTTAATTTTTATTAAAATTTTTATTTATTTTTTTTTTTAATTAAATTTTTAACTTAATTAAGATTTTTTTAATTCGTAAAATTATCGTTTTTTAGTTAATTTTTTTAAATAAAATTTTCTTTTCTTATTTGTCTTCAAATTAAGTGTTGATCGATTTTTAATCTACTTTTTTCAGCTTCAAAGCATATTTGTTTGTAAACATCGCCAAACAAAAACTTCCATTCTTCACCCAAAAAAGAATTTCACAAGTCAAAAAAGAATCCACAAAAAATTCTAACAGTATCACATGAAATTTTTCCCACACCAATTGAATAGAGAGTACAGTTCTATCCGGGTGTCAAAAACTCTTTAAAAAATAATTTTACATCCAAATTATCTTCTTTTTAAGTAATAATCTCTTTAAACATTCTAGACAAGATCCGCTGAAAAAAAACAAACAAAAGGAATTAAATCATAAATAATAACAGCAGTCGCATAAGAAACTGTAACTCAAACGAAGAAGGAAAAAAAATAATAATAAAGAGTTTTATTTATCGCAATAAACAATGTAACTGGGTTTTTGGTGTTATTTTGCTTACATTTAATTTGTAGTCACGTAGTGTTGAGACGAGCGCGACGATGACGACGAAGAAGAAGTCATCGTGCAATAATTAGCTACACCGCAAACGCAAACACATAAAGTTTATATAAAGTTATAATTTTCATTGAAGACCGTTAACAATAAAAAAAAGTGTATAATTTTGTGAAAGAAATTCTCGCGCGAGGTGTAAGTTTTCATTGGGAAGAAGATTCACGTTTTGGACATGAACTTTGAATGGATGAATGACACACTTGCGCGTCACTAATGAAACATAAACTCAGCATAAATAACGTATTTATGAGAGATTCCTCCGAAGAGATCATCGCCATCGATAAAATGTAAGTTGTGTAATAAAAAAATATAATCGTGCTAATTTTTGTGATAAGACAATCAAAGTAAAATGCCGCTTTTTTATACGAAAAAGTCATAAAAGAAAAATAATTAGAGAGAAATTCTCGGCAACAAAAGAAAAGAACACACGAGCGAGCGTCAGACAATGAAATGACAAGTAAGTCCGTTGTTAATTATGGCATTTAAGGTGTGTTGTAAGCATGTCTTTTACGATGTGAAGCGAAATGAATGTTGAAACGTTGCCTTTGCATGCAAATAATTACTCACTAGTTGCGAGACAGTTACCAAAATTAAATTAAAATAAAGAAAAAAAAACCGTCGAGATCGAGAATCGTACAACGAAGAACAGTTATGCAAATGCGCACCACATCCATTATGTAATCATCGTACATTTTTATTTAAATTTTTCGGTGACTGTTATAATAATAAGCTAATACACACGAGAATAAGTGAATCGAATCGAATTGGTCAAAAAAAAAAAATTATTAGAATTCACGAAGAAAAAATCCACAACAGCACAAAAGTTGGCCCAATTTCGCTCGTAACCAACGATTATTAGGTAAACAGTAAAAAAATGATGACAGTGATTTACGGTTTTTGTGGTTTTTCGGAAATTTATATCACTACTGCTGGAGAATTTGCCGCGCCGTGCTATTTTCATCGATCGATGATGGACTGAAGATAGTAAAAAGAGAAAGAATACTTTTTTATGCAAAAAAAAAGTAAGAAATGTTTCGTAATTAATACCTTTAGTTATCGGTTCGTTATGAAGATGATACCTATCAGCGATCAAAGTACCAAGAAAAGTTGATCCAGAAATGTGTGTTAACCGCGAATGTTGGTCAACAGTTTTTTTCCCTTTGTGACTTAGAATGAAGGCAAGTGACCCGTATTGATATTGATCTAGAAAGGAAAATATTATTAATTAAAATAAATTAAAATATTTTATTTTAAATTAACATAATGAAAATAATTAATTTAGAATTAATTAATTTAAAAAAAAATAATGGAAAAATAAATTAAAATTTTTCACATAAAATTTGAAATTAATTTTAAAAAATCCTTATTTCATGAAAAATAATTTTAAAAAATATTTACAAGTTATCTGAAATATTTTATGATTTTTTAAAATTATTTTTATTTTTTTAATTAAATTTAAAAAATTTTTAATCACACTACATATTTTCCATATTTCTTTTTTTTAATTTTTAATTAAGAAATACTTAACTTTTGTCCCTTAATTTTTTTTAATTTTTTATTTTTCCTTTAATCCAAGATTTTTAATTAATAATTAATTAATAAATTTGCGAAATAGAATTTTTTTTTCAGAAAAATAGAAAATTTTGAATGAATTTTAATTTATTTATTTTTTTTTATTTTTTTTCCTTTTAAAAATTTTGTAAAAAAAAAAATATTGCAAAATATTTATCTCATTTACTGAACTTCAATAAAAAAAAATGGCAATAATTTTAATTATTTTTTTAATTAAAAAAATTAAAATTTATTTTAAGATGAAAAATATTATTTGTTAAATTTTCACTAAAATTCTCTCCACAAATCTAAACTCAAAACAAAAAAAGATAATTTTATTGACATTTTTGCATCTTCAACAGATCACAAAACGCCGATAAAAGAAAATTTATTACAACAAAGAAGAAACTGTGACCACATTTATGACGTTCCACAAAGATGAATTGATTAACAAAGTATTTAGCTCTCTCGCAACACGATGTTTCTACATGCTGCTACAAAGGATGTGATTAAGTGAAACTAATTTGAATTGAAAGTTAATTACAAAAAAACAAAAAAAAAAAACTAAACGTAGAAGTGATTAAAAGTTTTGATATGCGCGCAACTCAAATCGCCGATGGAAATGGGTCGACTTTATATTTCTTTTTTTATATTTTTTTAATCGTTGTGAGAAATATTTCTATCGAAATTTAAGCACGTTTACTGCCTTTTTTCATGGTTGAAATGACAACATTTTAGAAAATGACATTTTATTTCGTTCTTTTTTTTTATTTTTTCGATATATCCAAATGGCAAATGGCGTGCTGTATTGCATTTTAATTTTTGATCTTGTTAGCAATTATTTTTCCCATTCTTTCTCCGCGTTCTTGTCGTTTGTGAGCGCAGGTCACGTTTTGGAAGCAGCGTAACCTTTAACTTCATTTCTACGTTTTTTCGACTTCGTCGTCGTCGTCGTATGGTGATTAAAAAGTGGATTATTCAAAGACACAAAAATTAAATATTGTAATTTATTAGTACGTTGTCCCAGAAACATTATTATTGATAGTAGATTATGTAATTTCTAAGGTCACAGTCACAATGTTGGAGGAAATTTATGTTGTTTGTTATTGTTTTGCGTCGTCTTGTTCTTGTTGTTTGTTATAATAATAGTAATAGCAGCAGCAGCAGCAAAGGCAACAGAAACGGTATTTGCATTTCTCTCGAGCAACGAGTATCAAAAAGATACGGAGGTAGTAATCATCAACTGTTTTATGTTTTGAGAAATGTGACTAAATTATTCATGCATTCAGTGCTGTGTGTAGAAAAAAGAACATGATCTTGTCAGTTGTTACGAAAATTGTGTAGTAATGCACTTCAACTTATAAAAATAATAATAATACATAAACAAATGTGGAACAACAAACAAGAAGAGACAATGTTGTGTGCGCATAACGAGACAACACTGCAGCGAGAGAGAAAGATTATGAACTGTGATGGCAGGCAAATTATTTTTGTTGGTTTTCCAGCAACAAAATATTTTTATATTGGTACAGTGTCGTTTTGTCAATTTATATTTTTGTTCTTTATTTTTCGAAAAAATAGAATTTTCTTAAAAAAATAGTCGTTAGTTTTCACGTTTCAAACCGAAAGTTATTTTTGAATTGAATTTAAAAAAATATATAAAAAAATTAAATTTAATAAAAAAAAATTTTTTTTGAAGAGATCCTTCAAAAAATGTGTTTTGGCGCCAAAATTTTTAAAGCTTAAGTGATATGAGCTTCTTATGAGATTATAATCAAAATTATATGAAAATATGACAAAATTTTGTTTGTTTTAAATTGAAAAATATTTAAAATTAATAAATGTAAAAAGGTATGATTAAAATCAACTTCTAATCAATTTTTTTGGAAAAAAATTTGGCGTCTTAAACTGAAAAATTGAGTACCTGAACTAATTTTTATTTACATTTAAAAAAAATAATTTAATTTTAAAATGTTATTCCATAGAATTTGATTTTTTGAAAGTCTTTTCGAAACTCATGGCGCTGTAAAAAAAATTATATTGCAATTTTTCAATTCAATATCTCAATTTTGTGAATATTCAAGTTCTTTTTTAAATTTAAAAAATACATTATTCAAATTTGTAAAATTTAACAAAATATCAGCTATGAAAATTTTTTTGATAAATTTTATTGACCTCCCTGTACATTTGTTTCTTTTATTTTTCATTATTACATCAAATTATGCGATGAGTTTACCTCTAAAAGAATGAAAAATGAGACTCAATTTCAGTTATAACAAAACCAATAACAATATTAAGTAGGTATTACGTGTTCTTTTCATAAAAAAAAATCATAAAATAAGTAAATGGTTTTATTTTTCTATTGTAGCGAGCCATCATCAAATGGGAAGCAATCAAATGTAGAAATAATAGAAGAAGAATGTTTGTGTATGCGCGATGATGCCAAAAACTAGGTTAAATAGGTTTTTGCCGTAATTTATATAATTTTTTTCTTTCTTTTTTTTATCACATTTAACAGTAATGAACCTGTTTCTGTGTGTTTTTTTTTGTTTGATTATTAAATTACAAGAGATTCTAAGCAACAATATAACAATTTAGTGAAGAAAAAATGCAGAAGAAAAGTCCATGAGAAGTCTTTCGTATTTTTTCTTCGTCGTTGTTGTTGTGCGTTTATTTAAACATGATTGTCTATTGTATTATAATTGGTATCTGTTAAAAACTTTTGTGCACAAGAAAAACAATTACTCGACTTCTACGGTTTACGGTAGTGATCCAAATGCTCATGTAACGAAGTGCACACAATTCTAGCTTTAATTTCTTCTTCATGGAAAGAAATTATGAGAAATGTAAAAAAAAAAAATAAATAATCAGTCGCAAGAATCAACGTTAATCCGAAATATTACTATTTATGATGAATGGCAAATTTAAATGTGAGAGCAAGCACGTCATGTGTGAGAACGGCAATCAGAAGAAAAATAGAGTCATTTGCCATTTTTTTTTTCGTTGTTCATTCATTCCGATGCCATGCCGTGATGCCACTGTTTCTGGGACGCTTAATATATTAATGTGCGGAAAAAAAAGTTACCGATATTTGTACCAATTTTGAAAACAAAAACCACTTGGAACTCTTCTTACATCATCATCAATATCGGTGTTGCTCACATATCGTAAGTGAGAAGATGATCTTCAACTTTTGTATGTGAAATTCTTAAGTTTTTACAAACACTTCTCATATCTCGGTAGAGAAGATGAGAATTGGCAATATGATTAACATTAGAAATTTATGGATGATGCAAAGCACAAAAACAATTCAACGTCAAGATTATCACACACAAAAAGTTATATTAGTAGATTATTAATGGATTATTAGAAAGATGACTACGACGACGACAAATGACTTGAGAAAAAGTAAAGGTTGAGGATTTTTGAAAAAAATTTGGTCGAAATGGATCCATTTTGGAAGTTAATGTCTGTCACATGTTATTTTTTTTTGCTTGGTTTGGATTAATTAGAATAGATCTACAGTATAATCTCCCAAAATGGGCACCCAAAATTCAAATAAGTGTACGAATTTTTATTCTTAAATTGGGCACCTTCAAATTCATGAAAATATCAATTTTTTCGAGAAAATTTTTAATATTTGATCAGTTTTACTTAATTTTTTTTTTTAAACTGAATATATCATATTAATCAAAAATTTCAACAAAAATAATAATTTTCTTTGAAAAATTAAAAAAAAATATTTTCTTTTAAACCATCAAAACTTTCAGTGTTGTAGATTTTTTTTTTAGGCCTAACTAATGACATTTTCAAAAAATAATTTTAAATCATTTTTTGATTGAAAATATTTCCTAAATAAACATAAACTTATGTTGGAATCCATTTTTGAATTTTTTTAAAACTTCATAGAAATTGTACTTGGCCTTGGTCTGTTGAAGAATGTTGTCCCATTCGGATCGATTTTGGGCTACGACTGTCCAATTTCTCACATTTAGCATCCTTTATTTTCTTAATAACCCCATGAAAACTGGTCCTTATATACAGTAGTGCTTAATAGAATAAATTTTTTATTACTGATAATTTAAGAAGTAACAAACCAATGACTGCTTTGATTCAAACTATAACTTCTAAAAAAAAAATATATTTATCGTAAGAAAAAACTTACCAAATTTAACCTCTTTTAAAATTATAAAAAAATATTTGTATGTGAAAATTCCCAATAAATTAACAAAAAATGCGCTTTCATCAATCTTCACTACCTAAAAAATAAAAAAAAAATCTGTAAAGCATCTCTTTTTGTCTACTTACGAATATCTATATCGCATCACTTAACTGTTGTTCATGTTTTTTTTCGTCTTCCTACTACTGCTATCCATGAATCCATATATCCACTCAGCTATCTCTAAATCTGGCAAGTCTCTTTTTCTTTTGTGTCTTGATTGAATATAAAATAAAAAGCTTTAAGATATCCATTCCATGCCATATTGCATTCTTCATCTTCTTTTCCTATGTTTTTTCCCTCCTCCTCCTCCTTCTACGTTGCGCGCGATAGAAATTTTACACCTAAAAATCTCCGTTCCATGTTCTTCATTAATTTTGCATCATTTATTCTCGCGACGTAGGGTTTCTTATCTGCGTCTCTCGATCTGATAGATACAATTTTTTTTGATTCACCTTTGGAGCGTTCTGAGAAATGCATCTTTTGTTCTGGGTGAGATCAGAATCTGATGAGATAAGTAACTATAACTACAAAAAAAAACGGTAAGAATAAAATGTTCATGCTAAAAAATAAATTATATTTATTGACAAATAATAATAAATCAATCACTGAACTAGAAAATTAAAGTTGTGCATTAGCATAAAATAAATCAATACGCATTATGTTCTATGTTCTTACCCTGTGTGAGAGAGAGATTCTCAGCAACATAGGTGAGCTGCATTACGTAAGTCGACGATGATGATGGAGAAGAAGAAGATTCGAACAATAAATATTGACTTATTGTGTTGATTTTTATGACTTGCTTGTTAATGTTGGATCGGACTGCAGCAATACTGAACTGAGACCAGCAGGAAAGTTCTCCATTTTTTGCATGTTCATGTCCCTTTCCATTACCTAGGATGACTGTTTCATTTCTGTGAGAACTTTTTTTTGCTCCCGAGTGTTTGTGTGCGATCGATAAAGATACCAGAATGTTGTCGTCGTCGACTTCGATCGCTGCAATAAAATAAAATAATGACGAGTCTCGACGAAATTTTCCTGCAAAATATTTAAAGTACATAACAATAAGATAATGATTGTCGATGAACGAAGCGATGCTGAACGAAATTAAAGCCCGTCTCATGTTATATTGCCGTGCTATTACTAATAATAAAATTACAGTCTTTGCACAAGGAACATCGACGACGACGGGGAAAAGAGAAAAGTATTTGCAGAAAGTCATAAAATCTGTTATTTTCCATGTTTGGTACTATTTGCTGCTGCTGTGCTGGAAGAACTTAAAATGGTATAAAATGCAAAAATATTTTAATGAGATTACTTGCTAGGCGAAGCTATCTGTCTGTGAATACAATAATAATAATAACAACATGTTTTTTTTTATATCGGTAATATTTTACGAGGAGTTTATAAATATTTAAATTTGGTTTGACGTTATAACAACTGATAAGGTCAATAATGTCACAGACTGTTTATCTTTTTACTTTAGAATTTTTTTTTTTTGTGTTTGTTTGTTAGAAATGTTTAACGACCGTGAAGTTACAAGAGGAGAGAACATGTTTCGACTCAACAAGAAGCGATCTCAGAAATTTTGATATGTTGACAGTCAACCATATGGATCTTTGAAATATTCAGGAAAGGGCAAAAAAATTAAAAAAAAAAAAATTTTCAAAAATTCAGAAGGTAAACAAAATTTTTTGAATTTTTTTAACAATCTCTAAAAAAACAAATTTATTTAAATGTTTAAAAAAAAAATTAAACAAAATTAGATATTCTTTTTTAAATTAACTCAAAAATTTTAACTTAACTTTATAAGAAAAAAAAATTAATTAATTATTAAATTAAATTTATAAGAGAGAAATTTAAAAAAAAAAATAAATATTATGAATATTTTATGATAAAAAAAACTATAAGGCCGCTCCAAATGAAAATCAAAAAAAAAGTCCGATGCCCCATTTTGAAAGTCGAAAACCCAATGGGGCAAAATAAAAAAAAAGTTAAAAATTTCTTCAAAAATGACCGTTTTTTGTCTATTTTCATAATTTTTTAAGGAATTTTCAAAAAATTTTTAAAAAGAATTTTCAATTTTTTTTAATTTTTGTATTGAAAATCAATTTTATCATAAATTTTCTTTCTAAAAATATTTTTCATAAAATTATCAATTTTTTTTTCAAAATTTTTTGACAGTTAAAAATTTTTTTCTTTAATTTTTAAAAAATATTTGAAATCTAAAATAAGCAAATTTAAAATAGTAAAAAAAGCATCGAAAATATTATTTTTCAAAAATGATAAAATTTTGGTATGAAAAAAGTATTTCAAAACTTTTTTTTTTATTTTGCCCCCCCCCCCATTTTATTTTGAAAAAATTTGGACTTTATTTTTGATTTTCATTGGAGCGGCCTAAAATAATTAAATTAATTAATTTAAATAAAGTAAAATTTTAATTAATTTTTTAAAAATTTATTTAAATGATTTTAATTATAAATCACTTATTTTACGATTTTTTTTTAATTTAAAAAAATTAATTTAGGTATTAAATAATAATATTTTTTTATATTATAAAAATTTTAAATTATTTATTTTAAGAAAAATAATTCTTAGAAAATATTTTTAAATATAATGTAATTATTTTATTATTTTTATTATTTGTTTTATTTATTATTTTTTATTATTATTTATTATTCTGTTTTATTTTATTTTATTATAATTTGTTTTAATTTTTTTATTAAAATTTCAGTACAAAATGGTACCTTAGAAGAAATTTTTCTTCCAACAATGTTGTCATCATGATGAAATTCTTCACGCACCTTAAACAAACGACGCCAATCACTTAAGAATATCCCGCAAGGGCTTTTCAATTGTTGTTCTCGACTGCGTCTCTTGAACATTACCGACAGCTTTGTTCAATATTTATTTATTTATTTTTGCTCTACGCAAATCGAGCAACATAAAAAAAATAAATAATAATAAACATTGCCAAGATTTGTTGTTTTTTCACCTATAATTATCCCCTCATGCATTGCAAAATCCCAACCTAAGCAAGAGAAGGTATGCAAACGAGATGATGCCGTGAAATGAGAGAGAGCTGCATTTCTATGTTCTGTTCATCAAAAGGAAAGATGATGATGAAACAAATGCCTACAACACCATAATTTTACATATCTGCATGCGAAAAAAAAAGTAACATTTGTATATAAAATAAACAGGTTAATCAACTTTTCAACTCAAGTCAAGTGTATCGAAATTAAGAGCGCGCGCTCCTTCCTACTACTGCAATGCCAATGGACGTCACTTTTCTTACATTGTCTCCGCATAAATTGAAAAATATCTTTTCTTTTTAATGATATACCGCGCGCGGGAGCGAAATGTGTTAGAAAATTAGGTTTCGCATAAAATAAATTGCCTGCAAGTGTAAATGAAACGAATGTAAATCAACTTTTGTCGATAACAATGGAGCGTGTTCTCGTGCCGCGCCGTCGATAGGTGATTATTCGGCGAAAGTGTTGTAAAATTTGCAATTCTTTCACTCTGACATTTCGGTTAATGCTCAATTTATGGCTGCTTTGTGCTTTTTCACACAGTTACATGGCACTTTTTTCGGATAAATCGCATGTATGAGGATTAGTAGCACAACGGCGGCAATTTATGTGCCTTTAAAATGCGGTAAAACTCTAATTGTAGACGTGTTCTACTATTTGGCGATGAACGAAAGTTGTTATATCAATCAAAAAGTAAGCCAGAAATTTTTCTCTCTCGCTGTTCAGACGCGTTTTTAATTACTTGTATTTAAATTAACCAGAATGTTATTAGCTGGCATGGCATATTAACATACATTTCGTGCGAGCGTACGAAGAAATTACGCTGAAACTTAATATTTTGTTATAAAATACACGATAAAACTCATAATAATTACAAATTTAAACTCGTCATTTAGCGATGAAAGATGATGAAAGAAGAAGAAAAGTCACAAGAGACGTTCTACTTTTTTGTTTTTTTTTTTCATGAAATATGAAAATATATTGATGAACTAAATGTTTATGATGTCAAAGATAATTATGATTATTTACCATTCATTATTGCTTGTAGTCGAGTTTATCACCCAGAAAATGTGAAGCACTTGTAGTTGCTTTTTCTTGTGTGTGAGGTGTTTATTAATTCGTCGTTTATGTCATTCTTTGCGTACATTCGTTCTTTTTCAGTTGTTCGTTTATTTAATGGTGACTGCGTTTCTGATTACCGTGCATTTTTATTTTATTTTACGACTTGAGTGTCATTTTTATGAAGCCATAGGCAGAGATGTTCCCTTAATGTTGCTTGAAAGATCTATTTGTTCATTCTGAGCGCTTTTTGTTAAAAATTCCTGAAAAAAAATTAAATTTTTTAATGAAAATGTTCTAAAATGAGAATTTTTGTTCTAAGAAATTAAAAAAATTATCGAAGTTAGGATGAAAAATTTAATAAATTTGAATATTTTTTTAAAAAATTTTTAAAAATTAGCTTTGAGATAATTTTGGTACAAAAATTTCAAAATTTTTAGAAAAAAAATTAATTTTGTAATGGATCAAATTTAAATGTAAAAATTTTTAAAACTAATGAGTGAATTTGAACAAAAAATTATTTTTTATTTTATTTTTAAAGGAATTAAATTTTAAATTAAGGATTTCATTAAAAAAGTAAAAAAAAAATGAATAATTTTTCAAATAAAAAATTCTGAAAATAAATTAAATATTTAACAATTAATGAAAAATTAAAAAAAAAAAATTGACCAAATGGCTCATCTTTTAATGAAAATAAAAAAAAATCTAAAAAAATTAAAAAATGTAAATTTTATAAAAATTTCCTTCATTAATTCACAGACAGACCCTTAAAACTCGTTTTTCCTTCTCCGAAAACTTTAATTTTCTAAAAACAATAATTATCTGTCTCTTTCTTTACGTTTATCATTACTTCGTCGTAATCAAGTGCCATAACCATCAGATCACATCGCGTTATATCATGCCAGCACCGAGCAAAATTCTTTATATTTACCATCAAATCCGAAAAATGATGCAGCAACTCTTTGTTCCATGGACCATGATAACTTGTCTCTCTTTTCTATCACTTCTCGACTAATTTCCAACCTGATAAGGACTCGATGCGTAAACTTTGTCATGAATTACTCGCAAAAAAAAGCGTTATTTTAATGACAATTACTGTAGTTGGAGTAACTTTGCTGCTAATTACATAACATATCGTGCCTGTAAGAAGACGATATGCGATGATGATGGTGTTACGTTACAATTAGAAGCCCGTTACGACTATTGTTATAATTACCATTGTTCTTAAAAAACGTAAATTGGTTCAGCCTAAATTGTGTTTTTTTTGCTCGTTCCAATAAATTCATCTGAAAACATTCATGAGAAGGGCACCAGCAGGATCGATGAGAATCATGACATTGATAATCTTCTACATCTCGTTGTTCGTTCGCCGTTTTGTAAAATTAGCGGGCAATTTTCAGATAAAATCAGCAAAACATGTTGTCGTAACCTACTTTACACGGAAAGTAGCGAACAAGAAATTTTTGGTTAAATATGGTTTGGTTCAACATCAACGATCATTAGCCATATCCCATACAATAGATCTCTAACATATGTACACCTGGCTTATAAATAAATGCACATTGTTAAATCAGTGCGCGGAGGAGCTTCTGTGTTTGTTTACGTGCTGCATTACTTGCTTCCATCATGATTTGCAACGAAAAATTGTTAATCGGGACTAACGTGTAGTTCAATGGCGAAATAAATTATCTCTAAATTGAAATCTGGAAGTACATTTTTTCGTTACCATTGACCATTTAAAGGGAGAAACGTGAACGGGAGGTCATATTGAACTTGTTTGTTTATTTTCTACGCGAAACACGAGAAAATATTCGATAAATAAGCAGGCAATTTATTTATTGCTCAAAAGTGATAAGAGATAACCGTTAATGTCATTAACGAGCATCATTAAGTCAACTTCCATAAATTTGTAATGCGCATCATCAATCATTGAAAGAAGGAAAAAGAAGAGTTAGATGCGAGTTATGACGGCTTATTGGCACCAAAAAGCACCGCGAGCGAACGCATTGCATTGATTGCGAAGGGAAAAAGTGTTAAAGAGTGTCTCCATTGAAAGGGTAGGTCATTCAAATGTTTAACGAGTCGTATTAGACTTTGAATCTGCATTTCAATTTAGAGTTAGCTTATTATGAGGGCTTACGTACTGATTTTTGAAAATTGAGCTAGATCACGGTTCTCCAGCTCAAATTGAAGGTTTTGGCATTAGAAACAACTTTTGTTTTGGACTTTTTCTAAATTTTGCGTTTCCGATGTACAGGAGCCATTTAAAGATGTTAGCAAAAAAAAATTGATGAAAAAAAATTTAAGTCAAAATCCTCTTATTATGAGGGCTCACATACCGATTTTTCAAAATTTTTTCAACTTTTGTAGATCACGGTTCTCCAGCTCAAATTGAAGGTTTTGGCATTAGAAACAACTTTTGTTTTGGACTTTTTCTAAATTTTGCGTTTTCCATGTACAGGAGCCATTTAAAGATGTTAGCAAAAAAAATTGATGAAAAAAAATTTAAGTCAAAATCCTCTTATTATGAGGGCTCACATACCGATTTTTCAAAATTTTTTCAACTTTTGTAGATCACGGTTCTCCAGCTCAAATTGAAGGTTCTGGCACTAGAAACAACTTTTGTTTTGGACTTTTTCTAAATTTTGCGTTTTCCATGTACAGGAGCCATTTAAAGATGTTAGCAAAAAAAATTGATAAAAAAAATTTAAGTCAAAATCCTCTTATTATGAGGGCTCACATACCGATTTTTCAAAATTTTTTCAACTTTTGTAGATCACGGTTCTCCATCTCAAATTGAAGGTTTTGGCATTAGAAACAACTTTTGTTTTGGACTTTTTCTAAATTTTGCGTTTCCGATGTACAGGAGCTATTTAAAGATGTTAGCGAAAAAAATTGATTAAAAAAAATTTAAGTCAAAATCCTCTTATTATGAGGGCTCACATACCGATTTTTCAAAAATTTTTCAACTTTTGTAGATCACGGTTCTCCAGCTCAAATTGAAGGTTTTGGCATTAGAAACAACTTTTGTTTTGGATTTTTTCTAAATTTTGCGTTTCCAATGTACAGGAGCCATTTAAAGATGTTGGCAAAAAAAATTGTTTTCATCAAAAATCGACGAGATTTGAATGAAAATCATCTTTAAAATGAATATTTATTCAATTTTAGCTTTTTTACAAAGGATTGAGTGAATACAACAAAATGAAGCGAGTACTAAAACCATCGACTGACCCAAGAGAATTTTTAGAGAACTTGAAAATGTATGTGAAATCCAATTTTTCATCGCATTAAGTATCACAACAAAGAACATAGAGCACCAAAACGAAAAGAAGCCTTATCGGTCAACATCATCTGTAAAAATAAGAAAAATTATTTTGTAATAATTTAACGAGTTGTCATCTAAAAAACGTGACCTACCCCTTTTAAAAATCTGAAGCAAAAGGGAAAATTCCTTAGAAATTAGAAAAAGAGAACAATGAAAGCCCTTGCACACTCGCACTTAACTTACGCCACACAATATCAATTGAAATTATTATTATTTCTATCGCTTTAGGCTACCGAATGCTTGAGCTTCCGCATAATTTGCTGCTGCTCTTGTCCCATTTTAAACATATTCGCAGCGATTTCGCGCATGTGAAATGTGAATGAATGCAAAACAATGAATATTGATGACATGCTTCTCTTCACATTATTCTCTCTTTCTATTTATTTATGTCGTGTGCGTACACATGTGGACACTGATGATGAAGACAGCCAGCGACTCGCAGAAAAGTTTTAAACTTAAAAACCCATTTAAAACGTCAAAGTTAATTACTTTTCTTCCACTAACGACCATCTCTCTTCTCTTTCTACGATTCTAAGAATCACAATAATTGAAGAATAGCAAATTTTCTTCTCTTTCATCAACTCGCAATTCCATTGAAAGTCCATTCAAAAATTATTTTTTTCCCGCTTATTACTCATATTTGTTTATTTTATCTTTATTCATGTGTTCGCGAAATAAAAATCCATCAGATATTCTAATTATTTTATGAATACTCGTTACGTTGTTGTGCGTTTCAAGAAAATTTCTTCTTTGGCCTAA
The DNA here is from genome assembly GCF_036172545.1 of Culicoides brevitarsis. NCBI lineage: Eukaryota > Metazoa > Arthropoda > Insecta > Diptera > Ceratopogonidae > Culicoides > Culicoides brevitarsis. The sequence continues at coordinate 33,627,156 of NC_087085.1, read as the reverse complement.
CTGTAAGACGACGACGTAACGACGAGAAAACTTGATTATCATACACATTAAATATAAAAAATAATAAATATTTATTAGTTTTGAATGAAAAAAAAAATATGAGTATAAAAATAGAAACATATAAGAACACTCGAGCAAGTAATAAAGGAAGTATATTCCACTAATAATAATGAAATATTGTTTGGCTGAAGGAACGGAACAAAACGAGATTTTCTGGAATGGAATCAATATTGCGAGGAATTTTGTTGCTACTGGATACCAGTTAACGAGCATCATTGCTTAGTCAAGTCAGCCATTGTATTATCTCGCATTTTGTTTGTTTGTTTATATTTTTTTTTTATCGAACGAGAAAGAAAATAATAATGTTGCAGTTCGCAGTTATGAAATATGACAAGTTTGAACCATGTTAACCTGTCATTTTTCGAGAAATTCTATTTTTCTGATGGTCGTGCTAAAAGTCCGATAAATAAATAGGCAAAAAAGAAATGTTAGAAAAGTAATTGCTTTTAAGTAACCTTCGACCAGTGTGTGATGCGATGATGATCTGGCAACATCTTACGTTCGTCGCTTCTAAAGCAAATAGAAATATCTCTCTCCAATAAAATGATTATTATTATTTTATTATATTTTTCACTATATCCATGCGAAAAAAGCAACGTGAATGCTAATAATGTCTTCGTTTCGTGCTATCTACCGATTTTTCGCGATGGTTCGCGCGTCGTGCGATGAAATTCAATTTTTATCAAAAACGTGTAAATAAAGTAATTTTTTTTCGAATGTCATTGAGGTCTTTCTAAGCATCTAGCAGTTATTATAATGAACGAAGAAGAGGAAGATTATGTTGTAAGTACATTTGTTTATTGAGACATGACAAAAGAACAAGCGCTTGACAGTGTGTTACGACGACGACAACGACGACGAGTGGCAAGTGGATAAATAAAGAAAAAAGTGTTAGAAAATTGATTTTTGTATTTATGAAAAGAATTAAATGAAGATGCTGCAAGTCGTGGAATAAGAATTTGTCTGTCAGTGATTTTGCTGAAGATATTGAAAAAGTTCATATGATAACCTCTGAAGTCTACAAAAATTTATCATGGGCTTAAAGTCTCCAAAGATTTCTAAGTCTACAAAACAAATAAAAAAAAATCAAAAAAATTTACAATATATTTTCAGAGAAGAAAGAATTTTTTTTAAAACTCATTAAATTAAAAAAGTCTACAAATATTTTTTGAAATAGTTTAAAAGTCTCCAAACAAAATTAAAAATTTTAAAAGTCTCCAAACAAAATTTTAATTTTTGTAAGTCTCTAAAGAAAAAATAAAATGTTTAAAGTCTCTAAAAGTTAATAAAATAAACAAAAAAGTCTACAAAAAATTATTTGAAGTTGCTTATGTGAAGTCTACAGTTAAAATTTTAAATTAACTAAAATTTCTACAAATTTTTATAAATAAATTTGAAAGGCTTTTGAATTAATTTAATGAATGCAAATATATTTAATATAAAAATTAATCAGAAAAAAATCTAAAGTCTCCAAAAGATGAATAAAAAATTCTAAAATCTCAAAAAAAAAATTTCAGAAATTTGAAAGTCTACAAAATTTGAAAGATGAAACCAAAAGTCTACAAAAATAATTTAAGTAACTCAATTGCAAAAAGTTTCCAAATGAAGCTTAAATTTTAAAATAATCAAAAAAAATTCTCCAGTTTTTGAATGAACGAAAAAGTCTCCAAAAAATTATCAGATGACTTGAATGTCTACAAAAATTTATTAAATAAAAAATCTACAAAAATTTTCAAAGTCTACAAAATTTAAAAAATTAATGGAAATACACTCAAATCCTTCACACGAACTCACCAATTTCCAATTTATTAACTTTTCTCGCTGAATTGATTGAATAATTATTTTCAATAAGAAACTCAACCTACACGACTGGCATATAAAAATTGGTGTCAAATCTCCCTTGTTTTTTTTACGGTTTCATTGACATTCTTTATAAATCAACTGCATTCCTGCCACACTGCCATGCCATTTAGAGGCAGAAAAACAACTGACAGAAATCTCTAAGCTAAAAATGATCCACAATAAAAAGCAACGATTGTTAATCTGACTTCCATTGTTTTGAGACTTTGTGCTTTTTTTTCTACGTCTCGAGAACAACACTGACGACGACGATGATGATGATGATGAAAAAACAATGAAAATAAAATAAAATAGCTGCTTAGCTAATCATAATATTCTCCTTCATTCCATGCTAAGCCTTACCGAGCAACTATTCCGATACATTATCATATTGTACTTCTACATTCTTCATGTTTGATTAAGTCAAGAGAGAGAAAAAAAGAGCTTCAAGCATGAATGTCTGATTATTATTAAACACAAAAAATGTATTATTGTTAACATTAACAACAGAAGCAGAAAAAAGTACGTCATTTTTTATGAAATTTCTATACAAAAAAAAAAAGCGAAGAAGATGAAGATTCTACTTTGAACTTATTGTTCTTCGTTGTGCCAATGTACAGCTAGGTCTCGCTCTCGCTAATGCAATTGATGATCATAAACTGCAGATAAGACCAGAGAATTGCAGATATGAAACAAGGAGATTGACTAAAAAAAATAAAAATAACGAGAATGTGAAACTTTGTTGCTAATTTGCCTTCGTTACGATTTAACTTTTATTGGACACACAGAACAAAACAAGGTTGAACTAGTTTTTTTTTCAGAAGTTACGAATCCGTTTGTTAGAATCCGCGAGCAGTAATTAACTGACGACCGTTTAAAATAGCATAAAGCGATCGTAAAGAGAGGAGAATCCAATCTAACATGCCATTAAAGATCATTTTTTATGCATTATTGTCGTAATAACTGCAATTTATAAGCAAATAGAGTTAAAAAGGAGTTAAAAAAACGCACAATGGCAATTATGATAACAATAGTTCATCAAAAAATTGATAGACTGACGATAATAAAAAATGACTTGTGTGTGAAAAATTTGCAGTTTGAGATGAAATAATAAGAATAAAGTTCTGTTATATTAATAAATAGACAGGGATGCAAAAACTTTTGAATTGAACTTAAGTTTAAAATTTTTTGAAACTTAAACTTAAGATCAACATCAACAGAATTTTTTGACTTTTTTTTTTTTTTTTTTTTTAATTTTTATTAAATTTTTAATTTTTATAAATTTAGGCTAATTTTAAGAATGAACGCGAATAAGTCAAAAAATATCATTTTCAGACAAAATATTAAAATTTAATTTTTTTTTCCAACTTATTATTTTTTTAATTTTTAGGAGGAATAATTAAAGAAATGAATTAAGATAAATATAAGAAAACTTTTAAAATTTGGTAAATTTTTTAATTATTTCTCGAAAATCATAAAAAAATCTATTGAAGTAAGTTTCTATTTCAATTTTTTGAAAGAAAAAAAAAATTAAAAATCAATTAAAATTTAAATTTTGTGGTACATTAAAAAAAAGTTAATTAAAAATTATTTAATTTAAAAAATAATCCTAATTAAAAAATTAAAAAAAAAAAAATTTAAAAAAGTTATTAGAATAGAATAAATAATTTTTTTTAATGACCAATATTTTTTTTAATTTTAAAAATTTTACTGAATATCGATTAGAATATTTTCGAAAAAAAAAAACTTTTATATATTCGACATTCTAAATATTTTTTTAAAATTTTAATACCAAACTTTTTTAAATATTTTCTAAAATTTTTGTAAATTCAGTCAATTGACTTGACTTTTAACTTAATAATTTTTTTCAGCCCTGCAAATAAATAACAATAAAACTACGAGAAAAATAGAACTCTTCGTCATCATTTGAATCGACAGTTCAATAGAAACCTCACACGATTTATTTATTTGTTGCATTCGCCATGGTTAGCAGGATTACGGAAATTAATTGCGAAACTGTTACTCAAACGTCCTTCAAAGAGACTTGCAAGAGATGGAATTTATTGGTGAAATCATCGTACATGCACTTTAGCTAATGATAGTGTAAAAATAGAAATGATCTTGAAGCCGAATGAACATTTTGCCACAATTTTAAGTGCTCTCTGTGGTTCATTATTTTTCCCGTGCAAGCAACATATACGGGATTCTTGCCAAAGAATTGTTGATTAGAAAGCACGTACGTCGCTCGTAGCTGAAAAACCGTACACTATGTACAACGACAAACAGTAAGCAAGTGGTTTTTTAATCAACCATCCATGTCTTTCTTCTATTTTTCTCCTCTTTCTACAGGCAACTCCATCGATGCAGCACCGTACCACACACATATTTACATGAATGTTGGACGACGACGCGCGTTCATGTAAAAGAGTGAATGAATCTCTCGCGCGTTCCGTCGACATCGTAGAAATAGAGTAAGTCCTATTCTACAGCGCGCTGCCTATATGGACAAAGCATAAAAAGACGAACGTACATTATTTCAAAGTCATTGCCCATGATGCAACCGAGGTGTTAACATCGTCATTTATAACATACATATTTTTTCAAACTCTTTTTTTTTTCATTGTTTTGTGTGTACGCGGAGAAAGAAATTTTTAAATATTTATTTTTTTTACATGTGAGCCATTCCAAGTGCATTACTGTGCGTACGAAGCAACAAAAAACAAATAAAAACGGTAAAAACGTGAAAGAATAAGAATAAAAATTATTATTCTAAAGAAATTAAAAAAAAAGAGAGAAAAAGATACAAAAAGAAATTTCTATTCTATTGTGGAAGATAACATTAAAAAAAAGTGCAGCTGAAGTGAAAGAATGATAAAATTATCATAAAATATTCTTTGCTGTGGAAATCTTGAACTCACAACTCACAAAATAGAAGAAAAAATTAATTTCCTGTTTTTTCTTCGTTAATCAGAACCACAACCAGGAGGATTTATTAGCTGTTTTTTACTGCAATTCTACAGAGGTACGTTAAAATTATTATTTTATTATTATTGCAGACTAGATTCTGTAAAAAATTCACGTAATTATTCTTGGCTCGTCGTCATTTACTGTCACACTTTACGGATTCCGCAATTATTCTAAAGCTCAAAAATTCTTTTTTAAAAAATTAATTTTTATTACACACAAAAGTACTTCAGATAATTACCTAAGTCCGTTATTAAAAGCATTTCTTTGCTAATATTTGCTGTAATTTGTTCGCAAAAGTAAAGTAAATGTTGATATAATTTTTTTTTTCTTCAAATCTAAAGTTCAAACAACATTAGAAATAATTTATTTTTTACCTTTCTACAACTTTGATTTCGCACGTACATTTTTAATCATATTTAAACTAAAATGTTTACAGACCATTTATAATTCTAGATTTGTACGAAAAAAAAAATGTTGAAAAAAAAAATACTTTCATGTTCCATTAAGTTTATTTACTATTTGAGTATTTGGGTTACGGTAAAATAAAAATTATTTTGTGTAAAAATGTTCAGATATTCCGTTCTGATATTTTTTTTATTAATAAATAAATACTAATAAAAAAGTTTGAAAAAATATTATTATTAAAAATGAACAAAAAATAACAGTATGTCACAATTTTTGTTGATTCTCTTTCGTTTTTATAGTTCTTTAAATGATACTTTTTTTCGGGAAATAATCAAAAGTAATGAGAGTAATAAATTTTATGAGGAACCGTTGGGTTTTATGGAGTTAGAAGGTTGGTCAATGATAATAATGGCAAAAGTATAAAGCTTCTGTCGTGTTTTTGTGTTTTGACGAATGTATGTTCATTAATCAAAAGAATATTTTTCAATTATTTGCCATTTTTTAGAAGTAGAGTTTTTAAATTAATTTATAAAGTGCGTGAAATTGAATTAAATTTCATACATTTTATTTTTATAAATTGATTTAATTTAAAGGTTTTTAAAAATATTATTTTAATTAATGCCAAAAATTGTCTAAATATTAAAAATTATTTTTTTTTTATAATTAAAAAGTTAATTCTGTAATTTAAAAATATATTAGAACAACTAAATAATTAAAAAAAAATCAGAAATTTTTAAATATTTTAATAATTTTCAGATGTAGAATTAAAAAAATGTTAATGATGATTTTTGAATATTCTTTGTTATCTGTGACCTGAATCAAATTAAAATATTAATAAAAAAAAATAAATATTTTGATTTTCAAACTAAAATTAAATGAAATTACAAAATATATTTTAAAACATACAAAAATGTATATTTAAGAATTTTTCAACAATTAATTAATTTTTTTTTAAATTTTCCAATTTTTTTATTATATTGAATTTTGGAAAATTTTAAAAGATTAAAAATAATTGTTAAAAAATCATTTGTATATTTAATGAAATTATCTTTTTATTTTTTTTTTAATTTTTGAGAATAAAAAAACAAATAAAATAAAATTTTTATTCTTTTTTAATAAAAAGTCAACAATCGAATAAATATGAAAATCTCTTAAAGAGCAAAAATCTCATATAATGACTTAAAATCCCAACATCACTTAACGTTTCTGAGAAATAAAATTACTCAATAAATAATAATGTTTCCTTATCAGAAGAACATCATCAAAAAACAATTAAGATATTACTGTTTTCCCGATAAAAAAATATCAGGTTCGTCACTTATCGTGGAGAGAAATCTTTCGATCACACAATGAAGTAACTGCATACTAAATAACGAACAACTTGGAACGAACGAACGATGAAAAGGTGTCTGGAATGATAATAATAAAGACATGTTTTATTTGCATTCGACCATAATATAATTTAATGTTAGAGATTACTCGACCATCAATCAGATTTTTATTTCGTTTTCTATTCTTTCACTATCAATTGAATTGATCAGCGAACAAACAACACTTGAATGACCATTTGGGAAACTTGGCTTGTTTGTTTCAATTATAATGTTTTCTGCATTCATTTTAATGATGCTTTTTTCACCCAACACTGTGGTGTCCTAACATTAATGCAGCACATGTATAATGAACTTCTTCTATTTACGTAACTCTAACTCTCTTAACAAAGCGCAGCAACGCGAAGCAGAAGAAGGAGGCGAGATGTGTGTGTGAAGATAATAACAATAATAAGAGACGGAGCTCTGTGCAGATGCGAGAATATAACGAAAGAATAGCGAAAAAAGTATATTTCCTCAATTAAATACACTTTTATTAGAATTTCTTTGGCTCGATCTGGGCATGTTGGGTGAAATGAAGAGAAAAATTGCGGGGAACACACACACATCTGGTTCCTTGATGGATAGCCAAGAACAAGGGTATCATTATTTTTATCATTCTTCGTTCACTCTCTCTGTGTAATTTTGCTTTTTTTTTCTATTTTTAATTAAATTTGCATTTCCACGCGAACAAAATGTCAGCCGACCAGTTTTGTAATAATGCACAGTAATCAGCTACCGTAATAAGAAGAGGGCTTTGACGAACGGGATTGCATATCATGCAAGTCGATCAAAATCATCGTGCAAGAGATAAACAGTTTAGCAGAATTAATTTTCATGTATTTTCTATTTCATGGTTAACCATGCCAGAAAATTTTTACCTGAATGTAATCAGATGAAATTCTTTTCTTAAGCATTTTTGCTGTAAAAATTGCTTCATTTCTTGCTTTTGTTAATAGAATTAAAATAGAGAAGATAATCAGTGCGAAGTCGACTTACCCGAAGACACGAAGAACTTTACAACAACGAAAAAAAAAGAACAAAATTAATTAATTATCTGCCGTAACGAATGGAACACGATTGAGACTTCGTTATGTTACTACTCTATCATTTACTAATAATACGCCTTTAGAACATTTTCCTCCATTTTTTTTTATTACGTGTGCGATATTTTATTCAAATTGCGAGTCATGCGGGTCGTTTTCGCAGATAAAACGCTGAACTCTCTCTGAAAAAAAAATTTTTTTTTTAGTGTCTCGGTCTTTTACGACGACTCATCAGCATGACGCGCATTTGTCCCTCGACACACAAAACGGGAATTTTTCGCGGGCGTTCACTAAAATCCCAAATTTTGACACTGACGAGCCAACGGAAGCCATCCAACGGCAGATCTGAGATCGTATTGAGATCAAGAGTGCCATTTTTGAGATGATAATTGCCGGCTTTCACGGGACATTGCATCCGGGGATGAAAGTGGGAGTAAAAGTGCTTTGCTATCGTTGACGGAGACGACCATTGCTCGCAAAAATCTTTGAAAATTAATTGGGTCCAGTTTTCGCATTGGGCACGATTTGTCTCGCAACGATCCACAATCAGCTCGAACTAAAAAAAAAATATTTTTTTTATTAAAAAAATGTTTGGAAATAAATTTTTAACTTACATGAAGTTGATCACTTAAGTTTTTAAGGACAGTTAAAATTGTGTCGATCGTAAAAACGTTCTCACTGAAGCTAAGTGACAAATTTTTAAGTTCAACTGCTTGAGTTTCATTCAAATTTTCACACAAATTGTAGTTTTCGAGCTTGAAATATCTTGCTTTTCGCCACTAAAATGAATTTCAAATAAGTTAAAATTATAAAAATTGAAGAAATATTTTACTTACCGCAGCATTTTGAGCTCGAACAGCAATCATCAAGACCGAAATTATCGAGAAAGTTACAAATAATCGCCCAAAAATAACCATCGAAAGTACTTATTGACAGTTTCTAGCAGAATTAATAATAAAATAAGTTGATTTACAAACAAAAAAAAAAGTTGAATGCTAAACAGGAAATGACTTACTTTTGCTGGATATTGGTCGCAATAAAATCTAATGACCATCCGTTGCTCGTTTGTTTATAATTTTTATTATCATGAGAGCGATTCTCTCCATCGTCGTGTGCGTCTCACATTTTTTTCCATCTCAACAACTAAATTGATTGTGTGTCGAATCGAAAATTCCTCAAAAAAAAAATTTTGTGTGTCACAATTTTCCCAATAATTTCTATCAATTACGCTTTCTTTCTCACTCGCTGCATGAAGTGTCACACGCAAGTCTTAATTACACACCGTTTACTGAAAAATATAAAACAAAATAATGATAAAAATAAATCTTTGGTTAAAATCAAAAAGAACAGACCGACAAGAAAATAATTTGAGGGGGCATTATAACAAATGAGCATTTAATTGTACGGATTAGTGACTTAATATTAATTGAGCGATCTTTGATACTTTCCCTTTGCTTTTAGGTTCTCATGTTCTTCATTAAAAGAAAAGAATGTTAGAAGGCTTAAAGCACTCAAGTGATATCTTAATAATGTTGGAAACATATGTTAAGATGATAAATTATTTTAATTTATACAAATGAAGTTAATGTTAACGCCTAGTAGAAGATTTGGAGTCATTAATTTTGTGATAGTAGAGTTCATTAAAGTGAAAGATTTTATGTTTTTATGACACGGTGGCCTGAAATTAGATAAAATATTGTGAGAATTATTCAAATTTTTAATTAATTAAAATATTATGAAAATTTATATTTTATTTATTTGTCCAATAAAAAATTTTAAAATTTATTAACTTAAAAATAATAAAATAAAATAATTATAAATTAATTAAGAAAAGTGTGAAAAACAATATTTTTAATATAAATAATTAAAATTCTTATAAATTATTTGAGATTCATAAAGAAATTGAAAAATATAAAAAAATATATATTTTTATTTGTCCAATAAAAAAAATATTTTAAAAAATTGACTTAAAAAAAAATTAAAAAAAAATTAAATCAAAATTTAATAAAAAATTTTTAAAAAAATAATAATATAATTAAAATAAATAAAATAAATAATCAAATTAAAAAAATTCAATTAATTTAGAAAAAATATTAGAAATAAAAAAATATTATTATTAATTTAGAAAAAAATTATAAATAATCATGAATAATAATAATTTTAATATTTCATTAAAAATTAATTAAAATTTTTATTTTGATAAAAATAATTAAATTTTTTATGAATTATTTAAGATACATAAAAAATTGAAAATTAAAAAAAATTGACTAAAAATTGAATTATTGAATAAAAATATTTTATTTTTTTAAATTATTAAATAAACGAAAATTATTAAATAATTAATTATTATGATACGTAAAAATAAAAAAAATGAAAGACATTATTCAAACAAATTTTTATAATAAAAATTCCAGAAAATAAAATAACAGTAAAACAGAAGCTCACATTAAAGAAATAAAACGAAAACCATTACAGAAGAAAGTTAAATATGTATAAACTCAGAATTGCGGAAGTTAAGTGACCCATGCATGCATCCATAAGAACCTCATCTACTCCACACGCGAATGGAGAAAAAGGAAGTGAACACACGCAAAAAATACAAAAAAAAATATATAGAAGAACGTTTCACATTGTTTTCTTGTAAATAATTTAAATAATATTGTTAATATTGTTACATAACAACATGCATTTTTCGTATTCTAAGCATGAAGCCGAGCAACAGTAAAAAAACACACAAAACGCATATATCTTCGTAGAAATTCTTTCTACACATTTAAATAAAATAAGTTTAATTTTTTGTTGTTGTATTCATATATGGATGAATGCAGTTAGATACTTTTACATTGTTAACGTTAGTTCTGAGCTAAGGTTACAGCACAGCGGAGGACAGCGGAGAGAGTATTTACAGACGAAAAAAAAAGTAATATGATGGTGATATATGTTTGTTTATTTTCATGCTTTGTCGTTTTTTGTCACATAAAAAAAACTCGTATGACATTAAAAGCACACTGTGTTGTATTTATATTTATTTATCAGAAAAGCGTGCACCACAGCGAAGATGTGTGTTTGTCTCCTCAGGTCGAAAAGGCACATTGTCGTCTAAATAAATAAATTTATATTTCGTGAATTCTTCTTACATGTTAAAAATACATGTACAAGAGATATGAGAAATGTTTCGCCTGCTGCAATAAATTTTATGCCAGAAATAGATTGCTTAGAAATACATTTAAACTAAACTACAAGAACCGAGAAGGAAAAAGTTTCACTTGCACATTGTCTTTTTTATTATTATTATTTTGTGTGTGTAATATATATTTCATGTAAAAACGTACGTAACAAGGTTCATCGACCGTACACGACGACGTCGCTTTTTTAGCATCATCAGTTCGTGTACGTTTATTGTAAATTTTTCTATATCTAGCTATTTAGTAGTCAAGCTTCAAGGCTTTTCTTCTTTCATTTGTTGTTTTTTTTTCGTATGTTTTGCAACAATGTTCTAAAAATTTTCCTTTTCTTCGATATTTTTTTAAATTATAAAAAAAATAAAGTTCACGCCTTAAATTCTCCTAGAAAGTGAGTCTTTCTAATCTCTTGTTTGTCTGTTTATTCTGTAAGAACAAGAATTTTTGTGTTAATAAAGATAAAAATAAAGTTCATGAAGTGAATATTAATAAGTACTTACTAAACGTTCGTGCGATGCCAAGTAACACTCTCTTCTTTCTCGATCATCTTCTTGTTTTATAGGCTGTTTTCGGTATTAAATGACTGTACTTACACATGAGAATGAATTAAATTAAAGAACGAAAGATAAACAGTATAATTAATACACAAGTCATAATTATTATTATCGAACACTTTTTTTTGTTATTTAATTTAAATTAAAACTATTTACTTGAAAAAATTTAAATATCATGTTAATAATATTTTTTCTTTTTTTTTTCATTGCAGGAACTTGAAACAGAATTTTGTAAGTATCTAAAAAAATATAAAAATCGATTTTTGATCAGATCCGATCATAAATTAAAAAAAAAATAAAAGAAGAAGTTAGAAGTAACACACCTACATTCCAACACGTGTATCTTCTTCGTCCGTCATTCAATGCGTCTCTTGCACCAAAGTTACAATGAACTGAATTCTTCGATGTATCTCAATAACACACTTAGAAACAAAACAAAAAAACCTATCTTGATCGATTCTCATATGTTACGATTATTGAACAAGATGTTACATGTTATTATTACTGTTAGATACGATTTTTTATTTTAACATTTTTTTGTTGTTACGAAGAAAAATTACTGCCGATTAAATCTTCATTCATTCAAATCGCAGCGATTCAAATCAATCATCGTTGGCCCAAATCCAGCATTATTAATAAATTATCGATAAAAATGCTTATATGTGGTTCAGTTTTGATTAAATAACAAATAAAATCGTATTAACGGCAAGTGGAAATAAATAATGAAAAAAATATGCAATCAAAAGAAAAATAGGTTGCTGCTTGATGATTGACCGATTGACCAATTCAATAAAAAAAATTGATTTTTTTCTGCCGTACGTACAGCAACCAACGTGTAATGGCGTCATGGATGAAATTCATGGTCATGACAAAATGTATTGAATTTACAAGTCAAGTTCAAGGAATACTTTCTCTTCTGTTGAATTTACAAAGTTGCAAGAACATAAAAAAATTAACAGCTAAATATACAATTATTATTGTTTGTTCGGTGAGTCTACGAGAGAAAAAAAAGATTTTTTCGTATTAGATATGCTTCGTAGTAATGAACTAATAAAGTAAGTTGGCTTGAAGTTGGCGCAGCGTCAAAAAGAATGAGAAAATTAACGTTGAGGTGTGAAGCGCATTTCATTCAATGTTCATTAAAATTGGTATTTTGTAACAAGTTCTTCGAGAATTTTAATAAAAATTATGTGAAATTAACTGTTTTTACAGATTTTGAATAAAAAATTAATGATAACCTCATAAAACATAAATAATTTGACAAAAAAATAATTTTTTATATAAAATTTTAAAGGAAAAAATTAATTTATTAAATGTTTATTAAATTTTAAATAGTTTTAATTAAAATTTTTAATAATTTTTATGAAAATTAACAATAATTGGAGAAAAAATTTATTCCTTTCTGCAATCAAAAAAAAAAAATTAAATAAATAAACTAAAATAAATTAATAATGAAAAAAAAAAATTCAAAAAAGTTCTTTTTCTTTTAAAAGTATTGAAGCATTGAAGTATTGAAAATTTTTGATCAAGAACTCTATTTTTTGACATTTTACGAACGAATCTGTGAT